>NC_134355.1:361220153-361520153 GCF_048569485.1 Anomaloglossus baeobatrachus
TTTCCAGCCGTGTGTTTTACCGAGAACTGTGTCATCGTCTCAGGCTGAGTGAGTACCACAGTGCCGCAAGGCACAGAGCTGCCCCCGCGTCCCTGCACCCCACCGAGCCCTGCATCACCCACCTCATCATTGGGCCCCAGTACAACCAACCCCCCTACCCACGGAGGGGAGGATTAACATCTGGCTGCTCCATACCACCACTCCCGGGATCCCCATACAGAGCAGCGGTGGTGTCAATAAATCACCACAACCGTGGGTGGCGTCACGGACAGTAAACAATCCCAAATCCCAAATCCCCTTTCACTCACGGGCGAGGAGCGCCGCTAGAGTCCCCGGGATCCGGCCCATCGCTCGAGCCACCGAGCAGCAGCAGGCCGCAGTGCCAGCTGGACCCGAGCAGTGGGAGAGCGCGGCGTCCCCTCCTCCGCCCGCGACACATTCAAGGCACTCAAGTCTTCCTCATTTAACCTGGGCATGTATGCTTGTCTCAGCCATTCTGCCTCTTCAGTCATGTCATTATCTCCTGGCCCATATAATTTTCTAAAATAATCTCCCAGCAGTTTATTAATTTCCTTAGGGTCCGTGGTCACCCCTCCCCCCTTTGTTTTCAGTTTGGGGATCACTGTCATCTTTCTGCTGCCCCTTGCCAGGTTTGCCAACATTCTCCCCGCCTTGTTGCCGAATCTATGCAACTCAGCTTCTTTGTGCGACCAGAATAATTGTTCCTTCCTTTTGGCCCAATCGTCAAATCCCCTTTTCGCCTCCAACCATCTGTCTTTAGCTGTGGGAGATCTGTTTGCCAAGTACTTAGTGTAAGCTACCCGAACTGCTTCACTCAGGGCATTATAGTTTTCATTCGTTTTTCGTTTGATCATGGCCGCATACCCCATCAATCGACCCCTCAGTACCGCCTTTGCCATTTCCCAATATAACACTGGTGTCCCTTTATGTTCCTTGTTGTCTTCTATGAATTCTCCCCACCACTCTTGCAGTATTTTTTGGAAGTTTTCTTGTCTAAGAAGAAACGATGGAAATCTCCATATGATATCTGTACCTCTCTTGAATTTTTCTCTAATGCCCAATCTCACTGGACTATGATCTGATATCACCATGTTCTCTATCTCACAGTTTTGTACTCCATTCACTAGGTCTTGAGATATCCAGAACTGGTCAATACGTGACCAACTATCATGTGGGTGTGAAAAGTGCGTATATTCTCTATCATGCGGATGCGTTAGTCTCCAGATATCTTTCAATCCTACATCTTCTAATGTTACCTCTCTATTGTCTGACCTCCTGTCCACGTTTCCTACTCCCTCCTCCCTCCTCCTCCTATCCTCCGCTGAGTCTGGAACTGTGTTAAAGTCTCCTCCCACTATTATGTTAGTCCCCCCCTCTGTTAGTAATCTGGCCTTTATGCCTTCATGAAAGGAGTTCTGTTGTGCGTTTGGACCGTAAACATTATAAATACTAAGTTTGCCCGCTGGACTAATGATTAAGTGTTGCCACCTTCCCTTGTAATCCGCCTCGTGTGTCACTACTTCATGACTTAGTTGTTTATTTATAAGAATCATGGTACCCGCTTTCCTGCCTTGTGCCTCCGCCCCGAATACGGTGCCCACCCAGTGTTTTTTCATGCGGAAAAAATCCTCCTTCCCCAAGTGCGTTTCCTGTAATAGTGCAATGTCTGTTTTAAGTCTTTTCAGGTGTCTCAATATCATTGCTCGTTTGTTAGGAGATCTCAGACCTTTAACGTTCCACGTAATTATTTGTACCATGGTTACTAATGCATTCTGCTTTTGCTGGTCCCTCTCCTGTGGACCCTAGCTTCCCGATAGACGAGACAATCATCACTAAATACCTTGTTAGCCTCCCAAAGTTGACACTTCCCTTCCCCACCTTGTAAGTATAACAAAAGTAACAAAAAACAAGTAACTGTGAAACATGTTTTCCCTATCAAGAAATTTTTGGCATTTTTCGCCATGTTAGTGACTTCCACTTTTCCTGACCAAACCATTAAGCTCCCTAGTCCCCCCCCCCTTAAAGTATACATTTTATCCCCGAACTATCATGAACGCGCCCCGAATGATATGAGGAGATTGAGACAATGTGTTAAAACCTCTTAAGAAGAAAAGAAAATAAAATAAAAAAAAAAAAAAAAGGGAAATTCGGGTCCAACTTAGCTCTGAGTCCTGGAAACCATCCTGACGTTCAGATTAGATCCCCTTCAATTGTGTCTGTATGCCGATCTTGGACAAAGGAAAGAGGAGGTAAGGGAAGAGGGGGAAAGAAAAAAAAAAAGGGGGAAGGTGGAGCAGGGAGTCAAAGGAGGAGGCCCAAAAATTGGCACATAACCTCCCCTTCCACCTCTCATGACCCCTCGCCCCTCTCTCCTTGACAAAAAATACGAAAGGGATCTATTTGATTTCAGTTGTCCTGAATCTTCCCCAAGAGTTAGTCTCTGTGATCCGTGCGAGGAGTAGGTTGTTGTAATCCTGGGCTTGTTCTCCTCTCCTTTCTGCTCTCAACTTGCGTTTGCCCGCCGAGATGTTCCGGATCTTTTCCTGGGCTCATGGAGAATCTTCTTCTGTTGCTCCCTTCTTCACTAGATCCTCTCCCCTGTCCATCTGGCCGGGACTTGTCTGGCTCTGCCATGATAGCATTTTCTGCTTCTTTATAATCTTTGTAGTAAGCGAATGAGCCATTGGGGTTTTTAACTTTTAGTGTAGCAGGGTACATCAGCTGACATTTTATTTTTTTGTTATATAGAAATGTGCAAATTTTGCTAAAATCTTTTCTTCTTCTGGACACTTCAGCCGAGTAATCTCCAAAAATCAGCAATCTAATGTAACGGGCGCTTTCGTTCCCTAAAGGCCCTCAGTATTTCCTCCTTGTGCTTGTAATCTAGATATTTAACTATCACCTGTCTAGCCCTCACCGGGTTTTTCTTGTTGAGATTCTGTTCCTCTCCCTTGTTCGCCTCTTGTTGTCGCAGTGGTCCCACTCTATGAGCCCTTTCTACTCTGAATTTTGCCTTTATGCCTAAGGCCTGAGGTAGCTCCAGCTCACATATATTGTCCAGTTGCCCCAATGAGACCGATTCTGGCAGCCCGACTATACGTAAATTATTTCGTCTCGACCGATTCTCCAAGTCTTCAGCCTTGTCTTTCAGATATTCATTAGACTTCACTAGACT
Organism: Anomaloglossus baeobatrachus; assembly: GCF_048569485.1. Classification (NCBI taxonomy): domain Eukaryota; kingdom Metazoa; phylum Chordata; class Amphibia; order Anura; family Aromobatidae; genus Anomaloglossus; species Anomaloglossus baeobatrachus. The sequence goes on from NC_134355.1 coordinate 361,223,350, forward strand.
TGCTATTTGTCCTTGCATAGCCAAAATTGTTTCTTCAGAATCAGATATTCTCTGTTCCGTTTCTGCCAATCTAGATGCCTGGACGTTTATCTGCTTTTGCATAGCAGCCAATGATGTTTGTATGGCTGTCTCAATGACCACTTTGATCTCTTTTGACAGATGTGATGTCACTTCTTCAGCTAATTTTTTATAATCTATATTGAGCTCCTGGTTGTACTTGTTTTGGCCTCCAGGTGGTGCTATTGTCTTATATTTCTTATTTTGCACTGAGCTTTTACCTCTCTCTGCCAGCAGTAATTTGCATGCTTGAGACATTGGTGTTCCTGGCTGCTTCTTGTTTTCTTTACAGGGGGTATTAGTGTTTCTGGCATGTAGCTTCTGGTGAGGTCTTTCAGGATTAGGTCCCTCATGTTGCTTGATTATTTTCCCTTCTCTTCCTGCTGCTCCACTGTGCAACTTTTGCTTGCTAACTCCTCCTTCCCCTCTCTCTTCCATGTCCATGTCACCTTCATCTTCCCACTGAGATCCTCCCTCTTCTGTCCCCTGCATCCATCTCTCCCCAGCCCCCTCTTCTTCTGTCTCATCGCTCACATCTCCTTTATCTCCCCCTCTCCTAATCTGTGTTACCGCGGCTTGCAGCTGGGACTCCGTCCCCTCCTCCATCAGACTCTCCGGCGCCATGTTAATTTCTTCCCCCACACGCGGCACGTCAGAATCATTGCTTCTCCAGGACATCTCGCTGCAGCCAGCACTTCTCAGCAGGTACCGCTCCATGCCTGCTGACTTCTGATTCCCCACTGCGGTCTTTTTATCTCATCCACGTGTCCGGGTGAGTTATTTTTTGTCGGTTTCTCCGGGGGGTGGCAGGAGCTTCCCCTCTATGCTGTCACCTCAGCCAGGACCGGATCCGGAAGTCCTCAATCCCGTTTTACACATAATTAGCAGGGATCTATATGCCCTATGCACCACGTAGAGGTGGGATAATCTTGCTGGTTCACTCATTGATAATTTCGGTATGTATTCCAAAACACTATCCCATACCTCATCAGTGATCCCGTCTATCTCTGCCTTCCATTTAGTCCTAGTGTTTACAGGGTGGTCAAGCAAATATGTATGCAGTAGGTCCCTATATATAGTAGATATGATTCCTCTTGTGGGTCTACTACTACACACATATTTCAGTACTAGGTCTGCCTGTACCAGCAATGATTGCTTAACCCCCTGAGCCACTACTGCATGTGCCAACCATTTATACTGGCACCACCCAAGTGTGGATATCCCAAACTCATCCTGTATTTGTGTAAACGATTTCAGACGTCCCTGGCTAAGAATTTTCCCTATATACCATATACCTTTACGTACCCATTCCTTAATTTTGCCTATCTTGTATATCTCAGAGCAGTTTTCATTGTCCCACAACGGAGAGAATTCAATTATTGCTGTTATCCCTCTTATTTGCTTGATCTTCCTCCAGATTCTATTCATCAAGCTAAGTGAGGGGCTCGTTTTTCCTACTCTCTCAAATGATCTGTCCTCCAGTCCAAACACTAATGGTTTCCGATGCAGAACATGCCCTAACAGTCTGGATGCTGGGTCCACCACCCCTAAAGCTGCCCATCCCCTGAAATGTTGACTCTGAGCTGCCAGATAATATATTCCCAGATTGGGTAGTGCTACTTCCCCCTCATCCTTCAGTCTCTGTAGGGTCTCGAGTTTAACTCTGGCTAGTTTGTTCTTCCATATTAGAGCACGGAACATGGAATCAATCTACTTAAAATGACTCTGAGGGATCCAAACAGGAGAATTGTGCAACACATAGAGTATCTTGGGCTTAAGCACCATTTTAATAAGATTAATCCGTCCTATTACTGATAAATAAAGCTTATTCCAAGCAGTTATCTTACTTCACAGTTGCTTCAGCAAAGGGACTAGATTAATAGTAATGTAGTTCCCAATTGGCATGGATACCTGAATGCCCAGATATCTAAACTGGTCCACAACCTGCAGCCTGTTGACCTCATCACCCAGGACCGACCCATCCACTCCCGCGTCCACCTGAAACAGATTCGATTTGGTCCAATTGATAGTCAGTCCAGAGATCCCCCCCGTACCGCTCGATCACCTGCATGGCACAGCTCAACGATGCCCCTGGGACTCCCAGAAACAATAGAATGTCGTCTGCATAGAGGGCTATCTTCTCTTCTAGATGGCCATATACAAATCTCTTTATGTCTCTGTTCTGCTGTATAGCAGCCGCCAGTGGTTCCACTGCCAGAGCAAAAAGGAGAGGCGAGAGCGGACATCCTTGGCGAGTACCCCTTTGTAAATCCACCGTGTGTGACAACATTCCATTAATCCTCACTTTAGCTACTGGTCTAGCATATAACAGCTGTATCCAGGATATAAAATTAGGGCCAAATCCCATATGTCTTAGCACTGCCCACAGATATCCCCATTCCACACAGTCAAATGCTTTATGAGCATCTAACAAAGCTATTACTCTCTGTCCCGGATTGTCCACCGGCAGTTGCATGTTAAGGTATATTCTTCGTATAGTTTTTGCCGTGAATCTATTAGGCATAAAACCCGACTGATCCTGGTGGATTAGGGTAGATATCACTTCTGTTAATCGATTAGAGAGTACTTTGGCCAAAATTTTAACATCCGTCGTTCACAGTGAGATGGCCTGTATGATTCGGGGAGTTTTGGATCCTTATCCTCTTTAGGTATTACTGTTATTATCGCCTCCTCGTGTCCGGAATATCTACCCCCTCTGTAACCAAATCTCCCGTTGTGGTGCGAATGCAATGCACAAAGGATGATTGTCTCTGGGCTGCCGTCACCAACGACAACAGATGTCCCACCTTTTCTCCCTCCGCATAAAAGTTCTCTTTTTGAAAAGCTTGCTTCCTAGCTACTTTCTCCAATAGCACCTTATTAACTTCTTCCTGAGCTGCTTTTAGCTTCTGCCTATTCTCTGGTGTGGGCTGTGTTACCATCTCTGCTTCTGCTCCCTTCAAGGCCTCTAAGCAATCAATTTCCCCCTGTCTACTATGAGACTTACACCGGCAAACGTCTCTAAATAAAAGGCTTCTCCGGTATGTCTTCATGGTGTCCCAAACTACCAATGGATCCCCACTACCTCTATTAATCGTAATATATACCAGAATCTCACTGGCTATACCGTCCATGTCAATACTTTTTACCCAAACCGGATGTAGTTTCCATTCTCTTGTTTGCCTCTCCCCTACTCCTTGTTTTTTAATAGATACCAGTATTGGACTATGATCCGATATTACTCTAGCCAAATATTCAACATTTGAAATTCCAGAGTCCATCAGATCATTTCCCAAGGCCAGGTCTATACGGAAAGCATACCATGGGTCGCTGAGTGACAGGAAAAACAGGTTACCCCTAAATTCCTTATCCTCCAAACGTCTACCAACCCCAATTCTTGAATAAAGATACCAAATTCTGACGCTCCGTCCCTCCTCGCCTCCCGTGAGTTTCTGCTCCTGTCCCAATATGCATTTATGACATTATTAAAGTCACCGACCAACAAGAATGGCAAATTTCCCCATTTAGCCGAACGCTCTCTCACCTCTCTAATTATGACACTAGTGTACGGTGGTGGAACATATATAGCAGTAATGCATAATAATTGTCCATACAACTTACAGATCACCATGACATATTGTCCCTCTGTGTCTATCCATGTCTCCACCTCTTCATTAAGGGTGGATCTATGGACCAACACAGAGACCCCCAGAAAAAGTAGAGTGATACGCCTTTTGCACCCATCGCTTGTTCAGTATATTTGTCGTTTCGCTCGTCAAATGCGTCTCCAATAAACACATTATTGATGGTCTCTGGTCTAGCATATATTTTATCATTGCGTCTCTACCTCTATCTGACAGTCCCCTTACATTCCAACATAATATTTTAATCTCCTCTCCCATGTTGAAAATTACTGGTTATCTTTAAACAAACATCCTGTCCCTCTGTACGCTGAGTCTTTCCCTTCCCTAGCTCACCCCTTAGAACCACCCCAACAAAACTCCTCCACCTCCGATTTACATCTTTAACTCCCTTATAAGGAATGAGGTCTGTCTCTCCCAGACCGGTCAACCTCCTTCCCCTTTTCTCTCATACCAAACCTGTCTCATCCCAGTGAGCAGAACCCCCTAACTCACCTCCCGCCTTCACCATATTCGTTTTCATTTGCATATATCATATAATGTAAACTGCTAACATATGAATTCTTGAAAACTTAAGCATTTATCAATCGCCGCCGTACAGCCAGAAGAAAAAAATAATTATTATCCTCTTCCTGTCATTGTCCAGCTTAGTCTTAGGAAACTTCTCCCTGCCCCATCTAACACTCAGGAACAACAGGAACAAGAGATCAATAATAATAACCTGGAAGAGAAAGGGAAGAAAAAAAAAAAAAAAGAGGGGGGGGGGAGTGTACCGTCCCATAAATTTGGGCTTATGAAGTCTCCTTCTCCTCTAGCATATGCAAGTGCTTATGAGTAGCCAGTCCTGCAGTCCAGAAAAATCACGAAATTGCAGTGTCACTCATAGCCAGCTTCTATCCTTCTCCTGTTGTTTGCAGCTTCCTTGCGTTGATGTCTAGCCATTTCATGGCCTCCTCTGGATCCAGAAAAAAGTGCACCTTCTCCAGTGCTGCTACTCAAAGTTTTGCTGGAAACATCATGGAATATTTAACCCCCAGCTCACGGAGTCGTCTCTTTACCCCTGTAAATTGCATTCTTTGCTTCTGTACCGGTACAGCGTAGTCAGGGTATATAGCCACTGGGTGTCCATCAATTGTCAGGTTCTCCAAATCCCGCGCCTTGCGTAGAATAATATCCCGGTCCCTGTAGTTAAGCAGTTTCGCCAGCATGATACGGGGCCCCTTGCCAAGTGGTTGCGGTTGCATTGGGACTCTGTGTGCCCTCTCAATTGCATATAACTTGGTCAGATTATCAGCGCCGATCTTTTCTTTAAGCCACGCTTCTATGAATTCAGTAGAATTTCTTCCCTCTACTTTTTCCGGGATGCACACCTGTCTTATATTGTTCCTCCTGGAACGGTTTTCCAAGTCATCTGTTTTTGCGGACAACTCAGATATCTGCTGCTGGAACTTTTTCTCTGCTTTTTGCAGTGTAACGATATGATCCTCAGCTGCCCCCACTCTTTCCTCCACAGCACTGGTTCTCATATCAGTTTTCTTCTGATCTTTTTGAGAGTAGCTATATCTCCCTGTATTCGCAGCACCTACTGGGTTAATGTTGTGAGGGCCTGTTTGCAGAAGGAGACTACCTGAAACACATCCTTAATAGTGGGGTTCTTCTGTATTTCCTCTGCTGCCTGATGCTCTCCTGAATCCTCCTCCTTGTTCTCCCTCTATTCCTTCAGCCTCCTCCATGTCTTCCTCCTACTCCCCATTCTCCTCCACCATCTTACCGGGCTCCTCCAGAGGTTCCTCTGATTGTCTTGCAAACTGTGCCAGCTTTGCAATCGCTTCCATGCGACGCCGGCAGGCTGTGTTTGCTTTCTCCGCCTCCTCTCTGACCTCGGTGCCATCTTGTGATCCAGGCCCTCTCCCTGCTCCCACTTCCCACTGTCGCCGCCTGGACATGCTGCCTGATCAGGAGCTGAGACTTCTCCTGCTGGATGCCGGTACCTTCCCCTGCCCTCCGGTGTCACTATGATCATCAGCTGTATCACGGTGAGTCAGCAGGAGAGTGTCTCCCTGCGTGTGCTCACATCCCGGTCCAGGCTCCGCCCCCTCCTTGTTAATTTTTTGACTAAAACAAGATTATGGCTGATATGCAGGGGTTTATTAACCCCTCTACGTTGTGCTGATAATATACCCCCATGTGACAAACTATTTAACCATGTTCAGATTTGTCAGGCTGTACAATCGGTGTTGTTCCTGGGGACTCCCCATGTTCACCTGATACTTGTATTATGTATTGAAGTCGCTGTATTTACCTCTTGCTGTATGCACTTTAATAATAAAAATCTTTTTCTATTTTTGCAAGAAGGTTTGACTTGACTAATTATTGAGCTATCTCTTAGCTAAATCTACAAAAAATCCCCTTGGTTCTCTTGTTTTTCAACTTTGAAACCGCGCAGATACAGACTTTTTCAGTTCGGGTCCGCCCAGCCCTAGTTTTATAGTTCTATTTGGTTCATAGAAAAGGTAGAGCCCCATCATTCTTACATCAGATTGCTCTGAGGCCTGATGCTAGTTGTCCACATTGTGCTTTACCTAATGCCCATCGTATGCATATGGTATGGGAATGTAATAGTATTGGTCCATGCTAGAATGACGTCCTAAATATTATTAATAATTTTTATGGTATAACTATAAGCCCAGAACAACAAAAAAAAACATATATACTTGTCATACCAGACATTCCTGAGGAAGATCCAGTGGTGACTGGCATGGCTAGAATTTTTTATATAGTAAGGAAAACTATTGCCTTGCACTGGAAACAAACCACCCACTGTCATATATTGAATTTATTTTGGTTAATGGGTCTATACCTCCCACACTCCAAAGACATACTGATAGGAACTTTACTGTAGATTGTGAGCCCCGATGGAGACAGTGTTGCCAATGTATGTACAGCGCTGTGGAATTAATATCGCTATATAAGTGAATAAATATTATTAAACGTCTGAATAAAGGAATTAATTATTAATAATCCTGAATTACCCTTGCAAGAATTTTGTTGATACAAAAAAAATATTTGCCTCAATATATTAATTCAACTTTCTTTTTTTCAGTCACCCTCCATGACAGCGCCACAGGAGGTTAACTCTCCACCCTAATAGGGACAGGAAATAAAAAGAGGTTTAAAAGGCCCCTCCCCACCACCCTTTCCAGTGTTTTTCCTGTCCCTATTGGGACATGAAGAGGTTTACTGTGGTGCTCTGTGGCCAGTGAGCGTAGTGCTCCCTTATTTTTCTTACCTAGCCGGGCAGCTGAGGTCGTCGGCTCTGCCCTCCTCCTTTACTGCTCCCGTCTACCTAGATTCAAGACCTTTTCCCCATTCTCCTGTGCCTCCTTGGGGGGTAAAGCCAGACAGGGAGCCCTGCTGGAGACCTCTCTGAGTTCTCCCGCGTTTCCTCGCTCCACAAGCCGGCGGCTGAGATTGAGCGCAACTGAAAGTGGGACATAGCACTTCGCTGACATCACTTCCGTTTCTTGAATTCTACTATGGAACGCACACAGATTTCTCCCCTCTTTCCAGACGAAAATGGCAGCAGTCTCCCTGGCTGACGCGGTGCGCTCCGGATATCCGGGCCTACCCCTTCGGGACCCTGTGAGAAGGGGCTTATGTACCGCCCCGCTCTCAGCAGCCAAGCTGCTCGGATCCGGCCCTTCTGTGGGTGGCTCGAGGGTCTCCGGACCCGGGGGCCTCACGGTCACTTCAAATGAAAAGGGGTAGTGATGGGATGGTGGATTTAGGATGTATATGTACGGGCTGAGCCATACGGAGTTCGTGACGCCACCCATGGTGTGTGGTGATATTGGACACCACCGCTGCAGTTATGGGGCACCCGGGGGGTGCTGATGTACTCACTATTAGAAAACACACGAGTCTCTGGTAAACCAAGGTGATGGTGGTCGGTGACTGCAGCCGGCTGCATTCGGGTTCCCCCACCCGGTTGGTGGTCTCTGTCTTTCTCCTGCACCTGTGTAAGATGGTGGACTGCCTGTGCTTGCAACTTCAGGAGTCCGTTCCCGGCTTGTGGTTGCCTAAGGAGCCCTTTTCCCGCAGACGCTGGCTTGTGGGATCTCTGAGCCATGGCGGTGGCCTTTTATCCCCCTCGGTGGGCTGTTGCCTTCAGTCGGGACTTTGGGTGGGACAGGACCTCTAGACCTGGCCGCAGTCAGTTAATTAGCTAGCCCCCAGTCGCTTCTGGACCTAGCTTCAGGGTCTGAGTACCCCCTTTGTGCTCTGGTTTCCGAGTTGGTTCCCCAGGTCGGTACCAGCGGGCCACTACCCTGTCCCGGTCCACCTCGGTTCCACCGAGCCATCTTCCTGAATCCTGCAGTCGGAGACCGCCGTCTGCCTCCTAGCCAAAGGAACGAGGGCTCCTACCCTGGCACCTGTCAGTTTGCTTCAGGCCTCAGACCAAGGCCTGACCTCCACTCTCTCTGAACTCTGAAACTGATCTGACTTTTCCCCATCCCGGGCTGTCTAAAACTCCTAGGTGGGCGTCTTCCAACCGCCTGTTTCCGCCCCCTTGTGTGTCTATCAAGCCCATTGGGGGTGACTAGGGTTTTGTGGTTGGCTGTCTGTTGCCTGTGAGGGAAGGGTGTAATGCGGGGCCCTATTTGTGACTACCTGGCCCGGCCAGGGCGTCACACTCCTCCCTTGGTTAAACACAGACCGTCCGCAGGCTGTCTGACCACCACCGGTTTATTTTTGTTTTTTAACTGAAAAAGATAAAACATGTTTACAACTATAATAACATATTTACATTATATGAAAGCTTGGTTTCTTCCCTTACGGGAGGCAGTTTACTTAAACGTTGCATTAAAAGATTTTATTAACCGGGAACGGGACGGGACCGGGTCCTTTTCACCTTAACCGACCCAAGCAAACCTAGCCCTGATGCTGCCTCTGAAAACCAGGTCAGCATCCCTTTTCCCCAGTCCAGGAAACGGGTTCGGGTCCGGGTGTTGCCCACACAGGCCGGGTAATAAGTTGCTTACCCGGCAGTCTCTCTCAGAGGCCCCACGTCCAGGGGAATCCTGACCCGGAGGGTAGTCACCGGTTGCCATGGTGACGGGACCTCGGCCTACTCTGCCGCAGGCCCTTCCTCCAACCAGGCTCTCCGGAGACTGCGGGATGATGAAAAGGGTGGTCTGGGGCTATTTACAAGACCCAATAGTTTTTGGGTTAGCCTGCAAGTTCTCAGCCATGTCACTATTTAACTGTAAACGGTAACGTCAACAGGGTCCCAACGGGGACTTGCAGAAACTTGCTGCTGCACTACTGCACAAGGTCATGCCGCTTCCCCAGCTGTCGGGGGACGGGCTCTCCGAACCAAGTGCCGTACATCCCGGGGTTCAGGGCTTGCACGGAAGTCTGGGATGGCTCCACAGGTGACGCTGCTTCCTCCGGGAGTCGGGCCATCCGGGGCTCGCTGGTCTCATCGTGAGCGGGCCCCGCCTCCTGACAGGTCGGCAGGACTGGAGGGGCTGTGTGGCTTTATCCTGCCGGGGTGCTTTCCATGAGTCGGGTCTCTCGTTTGCCCACACCATGGCCACCATTTTCTGCATCTCCTTCTTCCAGCCCAAGGCTTGTTGCATCGACTCGACCCATACCTGGATGCAGAACTGCGCCAGCTTCTGTTCTAGCCTAGCCGCGGTTCCCGGCGGCAACCGATCCCATGCCGCCTCTGCTCCTGTGTCCGGAGTGAAGCTGCAGCCTCCTCGTCGGCTGTTTTCCCCGCGGGCACCGCAGCTCCAGCAATCGGTGCGGGGCTGGCATCGGGTTTGGGGCAGACATCTTCCATCTGCTCCCCCTTGGTCTTTTCTTGGCTTTCCTTTCTTGGGCCGGTAAGTTTCGTTTTTCGACTTCCAGCTTTGCTTTTCGTCTGCGTTCCCAAGGGGCGGGGCTTCAGCTTCGCACCCTTTCTCGGAAAAGGAGACCCTGGGCGGGAACTTTCGCCCAAAAGATGGCGGCAAGATGGTGTCTTCTGGAAATTTTTCAAAGGATCACCGCTGACTTCAATACAAGGCGCACTTCCACAAGGTAAGTGGATGGGTAAGTATCCTGTTCATGACGCCAAAAATTTGAGGTGTACCCCCCCACTCTCAGCAGCTAAGCTGCTCGGATCCGGCCCTTCTGTGGGTGGCTCGAGGGTCTCCGGACCCGGGGGCCTCACAGTCACTTCAAATGAAAAGGGGTAGTGATGGGATGGTGGATTTAGGACGTATATGTACGGGCTGAGCTGTACGGAGTACGTGACGCCACCCACGGTGGGTGGTGATATTGGACACCACCACTGCAGTTACAGGACACCCGGGGAAGATGTTGTGCAGCAAGTTGTTAACCCATCCGTGGGCAGGGATGGTGGCCCTGGGACCCGTTGGGGAGGCTGGCGATGCAGGGAGATGGGCGACTGCAGGGTGCTGATGTACTCACTATTAGAAAACACACGAGTCTCTGGTAAACCAAGGTGATGGTGGTCGGTGCCCGCAGCCGGCTGCGTTCGGGTTCCCCCACCCGGCTGGTGGTCTCTGTCTTTCTCCTGCACCTGTGTAAGATGGTGGACTGCCTGTGCTTGCAACTTCAGGAGTCCACTCCCGGCTTGTGGTTGCCTAAGGAGCCCTTTGCCCTCAGACGCTGGCCCGTGGGATCTCTGAGCCATGGCGGTGGCCTTTTATCCCCCTCGGTGGGCTGTTGCCTTCAGTCGGGACTTTGGGTAGGACAGGACCTCTAGTCTTGGCCACAATCAGTTAATTAGCTAGCCCCCAGTCGCTTCTGGACCTAGCTTCAGGGTCTGAGTACCCCCCTTTGTGCTCCGGTTTCCGAGTCGGTTCCCCGGGTCGGTACCGGCGGGCCACTACCCTGTCCCAGTCCACCTCGGTTCCACCGAGCCGTCTTCCCGGCTCCTGCAGACGGAGACCGCTGTCTGCCTCCTAGCCAAAGGAACCAGGGCTTCTACCCTGGCACCTGTCAGTTTGCTTCAGGCCTCAGACCAAGGCCTGACTTCCACTCTCTCTGAACTCTGAAACTGATCTGACTTTTCCCCATCCCAGGCTGTCTAAAACTCCTAGGTGGGTGTCTTCCAACCACCTGGTTCCGCCCCCTGGTGTGCCTATCAAGCCCATTGGGGGTGACTAGGGTTTTGTGGTTGGCTGTGTTACCTGTGAGGGAAGGGTGTAATGCGGGGCCCTATTTGTGACTACCTGGCCCAGCTAGGGCGTTACACTTACACTTGGTGATGCTATGGTGAGAACCCGGCCATGAAGACCCCTCCAGGCAGGACCAAACTAACTCTGTTATGGAATGTGAACGGTCTTCCTGCTCTGCTTCTGCAGAGCCCAGCGCTGTAACTACTTCAGTAAGTTCTCTGAAACAGGTTGAGTTGGGTCACTATCTATAAGCTTTGCCAGCCAGTTACAGTGAAGGAAATAATTATTTGATCCCTTGCTGATTTTGTAAGTTTACCCTCTGACAAAGACATGAACAGTCTATAATTTTAAGGGTAAGTTAATTTTAACAGTGAGAGATAGACTATCCAAAATTAAATCCCAAAAAATTATTTGCATTTTGCAGAGAGAAATAAGAATTTGATCCCTCTGGCAAACAAGACTTAATACTTGATGTCAAAACCCTTGTTGGCAAGCACAGTAGTCAGACATTTTTAGTAGTTGATGATGAGATTGGTGCACATGTCAGGAGGAATTTTGGTCCACTCCTCTTTGCAGTTCATTTCTAAATCACATTTTGAGGTTGTTGCCTGTCAACTTGGAACTTCAGCTCCCTCCATAGGTTTTCTATGGGATTAAGATCTAGAGACTGGCTAGGCCACTCCATGACCTTAATGTACTTCTTTTTGAGCTACTCCTTTGTATGTTTTGGGTCATTGTCGTGCTGGATTTTTAATGTCCTGGCAAGGGAAGGAGGTTGTCACTCAGTATTTTATGGTGCATGGCTCCATCCATTGTCCTATTGATGCGCTGAACTAGTCCTGTGCCCTTAGCAGAGAAATACCCCAAAACATAATGTTTTCACCTCCATGATTGACAGTGGGGATGGTGTTCTTTGGGTTATAGGCAGTATTTCTCGTCTTCCTAACATGGTATGTTAAGGCCAAAGAGATCAATTTTTATCTCATCTGACCACAGCATCTTCTCTAAATCACTCTCAGAATCATCCAGGTGTTCACTGGCAAAGTTCAGATGGGCCTGCACATGTGCCTACTTGAGCAATGGGATTTTGCAGGCATTACAGGCTTTTAAGCCATTACGGCGTAACGTGTTACCAATGGCTTTCTTGGTGACAGTCGTCGCCGCTGCCTTGAGATCATTAACAAGTTCCCCGCCCCCATGTAGTTTTAGGCTGATCTCTTACCTTCCTCATGATCTTGGATACCCCATGAGGTGAGATTTTGCATGGTGCCCCAGATCGGTTGATTGACACTCATTTTGTATTTCTTCCATTTTCTTACTATTGCACTTACTTAGTTGTCTCCTTCCCTCCCAGCATCTTTCTTATGGTTTTGTAGCCTATTCCAGCCTTGTGCAGGTGTATGATCTTGTCCCTGACATCCTTAGGCTAGGGCCCCACTTTGCGTTTTTAACCTGCGTTTCTGCAGCGGTTTGAGCTGCAGCGTTTTATGGCCAAATGGCTTGCGTTTTGTTTTTCCATGTTATCCTATGGAAAATGTGAAATTTCTGACCACACTTTGAATTTCAAAACGCTGCGTTTAATTTGCATAATTTGTGGCAAAAAACATGCGTTCAAAGAAGCAACATGTCAATTGTTTTTGCCATTTTGGGTGCGTTTTGCTAACATTGAAGTCAATGAGAAGTTGCAAAAAACAAGATTCCTTCAAATTCCTGCATTTTACCTGCTTTTTATGTGCAGAAAACATGCGTTTTGGACTACCAAAACGCATGTTTTTTGGACATTAAAATAATGATTTCATATGTCCCTTTACACACACATAATCCGACAATTAAATTTAAGAAAAATAATAATTTATTGCTATTTTTCCAAAAAATAATATATTACCGCTATAATTTTATTAAATATTTCTATTTCCTTAATTATTTCTAAAATTCTATACGTGTTCCTTTTTTTTCTCTTTTTTCATTTTGTTTGACTGTTTAAACTTTATTTAGCAGTGTCTTGATGTTCAAAACGCATCTGTCAAAACGCAGGTGAAAAAGCGTGCAAAAAGCACTGAAAACGCATCTAAAACGCGGTAAATACGCATGCGTTTTCAGCGCTAAATTTCTGAAAAAGGCAACTTTGGTCAAATCAATGAAGCCAAAAACGTGCGTTTAGAACTGCAAGTAGGAGAACGTAAAGTGGGGTCCTAGCCTAAGAATGCTCTTTGGTCTTGCCCATATTGTAGAGGTTAGAGTGTGACTGATTGATTGAGTTTGTGGACAGGAGACTTTTATACAGGTGACAATTTAAGACAGCTGTCTTTAATGCAGGTAAGGAGTTGATTAGGAGCCTCTAAGTGATCTGTAGGAGCCAGAACTCTTAATTGTTGGTAGGGGATCAAATACTATTTCTCTCTGCAAAATGCAAATAAATTTATATAATTTAGACAATGTGATTTTCTGAATTTTATTTTGAATCTCTCACTGTTAACCTACCCTTAAAATTATAGACTGTTCATGTCTTTGTCAGTGGGCAAACTTACAAAATCAGCAAGGGATGAAATAATTATTTCCTTCACTGTATTTGATTTCTGTTCATTTGTTTCTCCTCCATTGGTGCAGGACCTGTAGTAATTTCCTTCTCTGCCTCATCTTAGGGAGACAAGATTACTGCACCAAAGAAGGAGAAAAACCCAAGCCGAAGGTTTGTTGTATGCTATAGAAAACTCCCATCCTCACACAAGAAAAAAATATGTCAGGCATGCACCGACAACATTGTCAGAGAGGAACAACCATCCCTATTAGATTAAATCAGGGGACTAGTCTGACAAGAAGTTCAGACGTTCATAGCCTCCTCTTCGAAAGTCCATGCTACCTCCAAGAAAAGGAAAATTTGTACAGTGGAGGAATCCGATGTGGATTCTATTGAGGATCCAAGCTCTGATGTATTTGAAGAGGACATAGCCTCTGTTTCAGACAAAAAGACTGAAGAGAAGAGATATCTCTTCTTGTCCGAAGATATGGAGGAGCTTTTGGATGCCATAAGATGCACCATGGGAGTAGAGGAAGAAAAAGTTGCACACTCAATTCAGGATCAAATGTTTGAGGGACTTACAGCCAAAAAGAGAAAAGGATTCCATCTCCATGAAAACATCCAAAATCTGATCCTACAGAAATGAGAAGCTCCGGAAAAGTGTCTGAGCATTTCAACCGAGTAAAAAAAAAAAAAAGATTCCCAATAGAAGGAGAATTCTCTAGATGAGAGGTCCCAAAAGGCCAAAGTGGCAAAAAAATACAGTACTTCTTTTTTGAGGATGCCTCTCAGCTTAAAGACCCATAGACCACAAAACAGAAAACTTGCTAAAAAAAAAAAAAAAAAAAGAAATGATGTCGACTGTCTTACTTAAAGCGAACATCGCATTCACCTGTGTAGCCAAAGCCTTATTTTACTGGCTAGACCGGTTAGAAGAACATCTCTCCCAGGGCACATCCCAGGAAGATCTATTGGCCTTCCTCCCGGTTCTGCAAAAGGCTTTCTGGCTGACAACTCCGCTGAATCTGTTCGAGTCACAGCAATGTTGGCAGTTCTATCTAATTTCACGATATCCAAGATAAAGCTCTGCTCTATTCCCTTCCAGGGGAAATAGGTCTTTGGCCCAGCCCTGGATGAGCTTCCAGAGAAGACACCAGACCATAAGAAAATCGCTACCAGAACAGAAGATTCTGAAAAAGAAACAGTTTTTTCATACCCAACAAACCCAACCACCCCAGCAAACTGTTTAAGTCATACAGAGGGAAAGGGAAAACCGGATATTTGAGCTATCCTAAAGGAGGGAAAAGCAAAAACATCCTTGTCTCACCCAATCAGGACAAATGACGTCAATATTGTAGGGAGCCGGATTTCAGGATTCTTTCCCCAGTTGCAGATGATATCCTCCAGCCAGTGGGTCTTAAACACCATCCAGAAGGGCCTGAAAATAAAATGTACCTCTTGCCCTCCACACTGCCTAAACATAATTTCCCTTTCAACAGAAGGATCCAGGGAGGTACTATCCTCAAGTCTTCAAAACCTTCAAGACTCCGGGGTAATCTCTCCCATCCCAGTGGCAGAAATCGGTACTTTCCTCTATTTGTACCTTTTCCTGGTAAGGAAACCCAACAGTTCCCATCGAATAATAATTAGTCTAAAACAATTAAATGGTCTACAAGCATTTCAAGATGGAGTCCATAAAGCCTACATTCCCACTGATTGGACAAAACTTCGTGATAGCAACCATAGATATTATCATGTGCCCATCCAACACTCCCACCTGAGGTTTGCAGTGTTTCAGGACCAACAAGTCCGACATTTCAAATACAAGATACATTCATTCGGGATCTCATCTCCCTCTCAGGTCTTCACCAAAATTATGGTGGAGGTCGTATCCTTTATCAGTATCCTTTATCACTAGACTGAACATCTGCGTTATACCTTCCCCAATGACGTCCTAATTGTTGCACCCTCTATTCTTCTTTTAACAACCCATATAGGGAAAACCCTTGAAAACCTGGTCCCCAGGATGAATAGTGAAGCTACAGCAATCAGATCCATCTCCCTCAACCAAAAAGAAATTCCTGTGAGATCTGCTAGATTGACAAAGACAGACATCTTCCCTCCCAAAAGACCGACAGATAGAATTACGGCACAAAATCTTGTCACTATGAGACCAGAGATCACCCACCCATCAGGTCAGCAATATCTTTGCTGGTGTCTATGACTGCTGGCAATCAGGTGGTAGTCTGGGCTCAGGCACATAAAATGACTCTTCAGACGCATATTCTATCATCTTGGGATAGACCTCACAGATCTCTGAACAAAAGAATCTCCCTCCCAGGTCGTGTAAGAGCTTCCCTAGCTTGGTGGCTAATTCCGAGAAACCTACAAAAAGGAGTAACCTGGCATCCAGACCCAATAGTCACATTTACAATAAATGCCAGCCAGAGAGGTTGGGGGGCCGTGGTAGCATAGACATCCTTCCAGGGAATCTGGACACCCAAAACCAGCCTCCGATCCTTGAACTTCAGAGGACTGAAGGCAGTGGAAAAAACCCTCAGGACGGCACCTAATCCATGGGTCTTGTGTAAAGATCTACTCCGACAATGTAACAACGGTAGCTCACCTATGCCACCAGGGAAGCACAAAACACAAGGGTTTGTAGGAGGTATATAGAAGAATATTCTCATGGGCAGAAAGACAACTACTATCCCTATCGGCCTTTCACCTGAAGGGATCTGCCGGCATAAAAGCAGACTTCCTCAACAGACAAGATGTTCACCCAGGCAACTGGAGTCTGAACTCAAAGGTATTCCAAATACTGACCAAAAAGTGGGGCCATGCCAAGGTGGGTTTGTTGACATGCCATCAGAAAACCACTTTCTTTAAATCCAAGGGACAAATGCCTAGCGGTAGATGCAGTCACCCACCCATGGACTTTCCAACTAGCCTACGCCTTTCTGCCAATTCCCATATTGGCAAAAACACTACAGAAGATCCGGACAGATGGGGTCACCATCATTCATCTTCAACTCTAAATCCAAACCGCTGGATCCAGTCCACCCCAATATATCACAGATTCTAGACTTCCTACAAAATAGGTTTGAAGCCCGTTTCAAGTCCAACACTCTAAAGGTACAGGTTTCAGTCTTAAGCTCCCTTTTTATGTAAATCTTGCAAACCATCAATGGATTAAAATGTTCTTAACATCGGCCCTCAGGCTTTGCCCTAGGCAACCCAATCTAATTCCTCCTTAGTAACTCAATATTATCCTCAAAGGCATGAGACAGCCTTCGAGCCAATTGCCTCTATAAGCCTACAGATGTTATCGTGGAAAATCGACTTCACAATTACCACATCAAGGAGAGTTAGCGAACTCCAAGCACTATCAGTAAGAGAACACTACCTACAAATTCTGAAAGACAGAATCATCTTTCGCCTCAACCCATCCTTTCGATTGTACTACATTCTCTCCAACAGACAGGTCCCTGGAGGAGAGACCCAAATCTCTTTATCCACACCTTAAGACAGAAAAAAGGCAAAAAAGCAGCAAAAAACACCATCGCTAACTGGATGAGGAATGCTATATGTGAGGCACATAAAAAACAAAACCAAACACCACCAGCGAGACTTACAGCCCACTCCACCAGATCCATATCTACTTCCTGGGCTGAAAGGGCAAATGCTTCCATTGAGCAGATATGCAGAGCTGCCACATGGTCTTCAATCCACACATTCATCAGATACTATAGACTGTACCTAGCTTCCAGCAAGGACTTAGCCTTTGGTAGAAAAGTTCTTCAAGCTATTGTCCCCAACCCCCCAACAAAAAATTCTTCGTTGGTACTCCTCCCGTGGTGCTGTCGTGGAGGGTGACTGGAGAAAACAGAATTAGTCTTACCGGTAATTAGATTTCTAGGAACCTTCCACAACAGCACCAGTTTCACTCCCTATGTTATATAACTACAATTTTTGTAATGGCTTTTTTCTTAAAGTAAAATATTAACCATTCATGATGGTGTGATCTTTGAAAAACACTGGAAGGGAGGTGGAGAGAAGCCTTTTAAACCTTTGTGTTTCCTATCCCTATTAGGGTGCAGATTTAACCTCCTGTGGTGCTGTTGTGGAGGGTCCCTAGAAACCGAATTACAGATAAGACATTCTATTTTCTATACATGTGAATTACAGGTTATAAATGAACACTTGCAAATAATTTTTGTACATATGTGGACTCAGAGCAATGTTAATATCTGCATATTTTTGGCACTATTACCGTGTTTCTCCAAAAATAAGATTTACCCTGAAAATAAGCCCTAAGAGTAATTTTCAGCCTTTTTACAGTATGCAAAAAATATAAGCCCTACTCCAAAAATAAGCCTTAGTTGCTGTTCAATAATGAAGTGTCCAGGCAGCTAAAAAAGTTAAAGAATACACCAGGGCACTTCATTAAAGAAAAAGACAGTCCCAAAAGAGAGAAAACAGCCCCAAAAATTAAATGACAGCCCCAAAAGAAAGCAACCAGTCCCCCCCAAAAAATTGCACTTCCCAGACCCCAAACAACTAGTTAGTGAAATGCCGATTGTGAATGGGCTCTCCGACAGTGATCTGCGTCACTGTCCTGTCCCTCGCTGTTCCACTCACACACACATAAGGTACCAGTACTCCTCCGCAGTCTCTCACACACACACACACACACACACACACTGGGTCCAGTATCCCTCTGCGCGTGCCCACATACACAGATATCAGGTCCAATTTCCCTCCACTCTCACACACATCGGGCCCAGTATCCCTCTGCTCACACACACACACACACACACCGCCAGGTGGCAGTATCACTCTCCTCTCACTACAGGCACAGGCAGACACACAGGGGTGGGAATACATAGCAAAACGCAACCCATGTATTCCCACTCCTGTTGCACCTGTCAATCATACTAGCAGTGCATTGCTGGAACTTTACTTGCACATATTTCTGAAATAAAACATCCAATCTCAGAACAAAGGCTATGCTTACATTTTGCATCCTAGCGCCAGTATGGCACTGGGTTTACTTTATATATGAAAATCCTGATGGCTGATCCTCTTTAATGATGATTTCTGAAGTCAGTGGCACTGCCCCAAAATGAATGCACAAGTCTCTGAACTCCGTGTTACTGGCTGCAGCATTATCAACGTGATATCAGCATTACAGACAATTAAAGACACTGGTAGCCAAAGCTGAGACTCTAAGCTGGACCTGTGAAGGTAAAGCTATTTTTTTTTTTTTTTATCAAATTGCAACCATTCAACAAGGGTTTTCCAAAATCTGAAAAACCCTTTAACTTTTATTGAGTAAACAAAAGCAAAATGTTCTATTGTCTGTGTTCTATACATGTTTTTGTATTTTAAATTATTATTACATTTTTATTTCTGCAAAATTACCAGTTTCAACAGATTTAAAATGAAAATCTAAAATGTAATATAACACTGAGTATGGTTTGATTATTGAAAAAAAACAAAACATAAGAAATTACTTAAATTACACTGAGTGAATAATACAAAAAAAAAAGTGCGATCCTTCTCCACACTGTCAGTCTGCAAGGTTTTCTGCATGTTCCACAACATCTTTAAAACCAGGAATAAGATTCAAGTTTCGCAGGAAATAAACTCCTATGTTCTATATATGTAGGTTGGTTTTTTAAGGGAATTTCACCCCCAAACTATTTATATACTCATGTTTCTCTTTCAAAGACAAGTCCAGCAATACCTTTAAAAAGGGCTGGATGATTTCCTCAGTACACAGAACATTGTAGGTTATAAATGACTTAATTTATTTTAGAAATTAAAAGAGTAAAACATAACTCCTCCGGAGTAAAACATAACTCCTCCGATCAACGCGTTTCAGATGCGGTCGTCTTTAGTCATGATCAATGTCCGAAACGCATTGATCGGAGGAGTTATGTTTTACTCTTTTAATTCCTAAAATAAATTTGAAGTTTTATTTACACTTGTGAATTTTTTCATGGACGTCCTGTGCTGGGGATCCGCCTTTGTTTGATCACTCACAGCCTCTCCCATCCTGCGAGCACCGTCCGGATTCTCCTCCTGGAATTTACCTTGTGGTGGTGAGCTGAAACACACTTTTTTACTATAAATGACTTAATGACAAAATATATAATTGGTGGAGGAAGGTTGAACTACATGAACCTAGGACTTTTTTCAACCTATGGAATTTTACATGGCCAGTGGATTAATCTGTTACTGTGAAATTAGTGTTTGAATTAATATGCAAATAAAGCTGAAGATCTCTTGTAGATCTACTCCCAGCCCTTTTGGGTGTGTTATAGAGCTGAAGTGAAGATGCTTCAGATCTGAAATAACTTTAGCTCTTTTGCCTCATTTGCATATCAATTGAAAAACTGATTTTTTTATTGAATAGCTTGGCTAGGTAAAGGACTTATCTTTGACATAGCTACATGCAGGGGTGGGATTCAGCCGATTCTGTCCGGTTCGGGCGAACCAGTTGTTAAAATAGCAGCCGGTTCCCCGAACCGGCAAGAAACAGCTCTTGCGATTCGGTTCCCTGTATTCACTTGTGTTAGTGTCATTAAGACACTAAGACACTAACACAAATGAATCCCTGTCCCTCCGTACGCACCGCATTTCCGGGTTCAGTGGAGCCTGTCTGCTCCCTGACCCGGCGTGCAGCGACGCGCTGACGCTGCAGAGGGGTCACGGCAGTTTTAGGAGGTAGCTCCTCCTACTGCCATCTGTCAGTGTGCACAGTGCCGCGGAGGAGGACGGAAGACAGAGAGGCCGCCGACGCTTGGAGCAGGTAAGCGCTCAGTGAGCCGAATATGCTGGGAGAGGGGCCGCATAAGATGGCAGCTATATAGGGAGAGGAGACCACACAAGATGGGAACTATATGGGGACAGGGGCTGCAAAAGGTGGCAAATATATGGGGAGAGGAGGCCACATGAAGATGCCAGCTATATGGGGAGAGGAGGCCACATGAAGATGGCAGCTATATGGGGAGAGGAGGCCACATGAAGATGGGAGCTATATGGGGAGAGGAGGCTGCATAGATGGGAGCTATATGGGGAGAGGAGGCCACATAAGATGGCAGCTATATGGGGAGAGGGGGTCGAAAAAGATAAGAGCTATATGGGAAGAGGAGGCCACATGAAGATGGGAGCTATATGGGGAGAGGAGGCTGCAAAAGATGGGAGATATATGTGGAGAGGAGGCTGCATAGATGGGAGCTATATAGGGAGAGCAGGCTGCATAGATGGGAACTATATGGGGAGAGGAGGCCACATGAAGATGGGAACTATATTGGGGCAGGGGCCGCAAAAGATAGCAGCTATATGGGGAAAGGGGCTGCAAAAGATGGCAGCTATATGGGGAAAGGGGCCGCAAAAGGTGGCAGCTATATGGGGAGAGGAGTGGAAGGAGAGCTCCGGCACACTACCTCAATATAGTCAGACACAAAAAGGTTTCTTTTTATACTTATTTGTATTGAAAAAAAGGAATTCATGCATATGATGTCCACAATTTTAACGTTTCGACCATATTCTGGTCTTCATCAAAAGGACCATCTAAATACAAATATGAACACAAATAAATACATCAATGAACACATAGCAGGTGAACAAAAAAATCCTCACACATTGGCAAAGTAGGGGTTCAGTTTAAATGAGGGAAGGAATAATTAGGAATCCTGATCACTGTAGGTAGTGCATAGGAGGTATATATTGTCCATGACACCAACACCCTGACACAAAATGGTAAGTGCCCGTGTGATGGGGATCATTACCTGTGGTAGATAGGCCAGGTGAGTTGTAACTGGGAGATGCGCTGCGGCAAGTACCAAAGGACCGTTACTCAAGAGTATAATTAACCATACAATCTATTAAGGTAAAAAACAAAAGATCTAAACTGCTGAAAATACATGTATACCATTATTCCATATGTACCCATTAATAGTACCTTAGAGCTATAGATCATGAATTATATGTCATGCCGCTACATCCGTTTGGCTCAGTCATACTCTATACTTAGGTGTAGCCACCGTTTCATCTATATAGAGACAGAAAAAAACGTAAATCTTAGGATCCACACACTGGATCATATCAAAAAGCGAGAACTCACATATACTTGCTCAGTAAATGGGTCTAGTCGGAAAAAGGGGGGAGCAAAATCTTGCTATAATGTCCTAGAAAAAATAATGATATAATATGATATACTCATATGTTTGTATCAGTAATATGTCTATGGACATGTGACTACATAGTGAGACCTACCTATAAGGTACAATAAGGTGGTGTCCGTGTCCTGGTTTGAACTCGTGCCTGTATACTCTAGTGTTGCATTTGGTAGTCCTCTACGTGATATTAAATGTCATATATGGAAGTACAAGCTGCTGTGTGTATACACAGGCAAAGGGTTTCTAATGAATGAAAAAAATCCTTTTAGTGAAAATACTTAGCTTATTAATTAGAACTCAGAGGTCAGAACAAAGTTGGTGGACCTGTTCAGGATCCTAACTGGTAATGAATATTGCCCAAAGGAGGACCGGACTGTCTAAACAGAGACAAAAGGAGGACATAAGCAAAATTGTATCAACAGGCCGCAAGGCCTCACCCCATAACTCACCTGAACCCGTGTGAAGTGGCAATAGGACCTTCTCCCTCTCTGTGGCGGTGATAAATGCCAGCTTAGTGGGGGTTTATAAAGGGGATCAGTGTGAGTCACTTCCTGTAATAATGAGGAAGTGGGGAAGTGAACCGCTGTGACGCTTGCGTTTCAAACGTCATGTGACCATCCGTCGCGTCACTTCCGGTTTCGTGTGATCGTCCGATACGTCACTTCCGGTTTTCGTATGGCGATGTCAGGTGCCACTAGTGAGGAGGAGCAGGCCAGGAGGTGTGTCTTATAAGTGACGATAGTATAGGGGGCGTCACTAATCCAAAGGTGATGGTTAGGTGCCGTTCCTACGACTGTGTGTTTTCTCAGTGCCTATAGGCAGCATGTCAGGAAACGTGCACAGGAGTGCGGTGTCAGTAATTCTGGAAAAGATGGAAAAAACATTAGAATCGCAATTTGGCTGTGGATCATTATATTTAAACATAGTTATCATGTTCTAGACATAGGATAATTTGTTGTAACCCATATATAAACCTATCCATGTTACCTTTTAGCGTTCGTATACTGATAACGCATGCATACTTTCTCTGCGCATATGTGTACATATCCTACACACTAATAGGAGAAATGTGTACTAGGTGTACGTATGTATATGTTTATACACTAGAATACACTTGATAAAAATAATCAATAAAAGGAACCTCCAATATATTACTGTACTATATATTTACATTCCTAATATATGATAACTATGTTTAAATATAATGATCCACAGCCAAATTGCGATTCTAATGTTTTTTCCATCTTTTCCAGAATTACTGACACCGCACTCCTGTGCACGTTTCCTGACATGCTGCCTATAGGCACTGAGAAAACACACAGTCGTAGGAACGGCACCTAACCATCACCTTTGGATTAGTGACGCCCCTATACTATCGTACCTTATAAGACACACCTCCTCGCCTACTCCTCCTCACTAGTGGCACCTGACATCGCCATACGAAAACCGGAAGTGACGTATCGGACGATCACACGAAACCGGAAGTGACGCGACGGATGGTCACATGACGTTTGAAACGCAAGCGTCACAGCGGTTCACTTCCCCACTTCCTCATTATTACAGGAAGTGACTCACACTGATCCCCTTTATAAAGCCCCACTAAGCTGGCATTTATCACCGCCACACAGAGGGAGCAGGTCCTATTGCCACTTCACATGGGTTCAGGTGAGTTATGGGGTGATGCCTTGCGGCCTGTTGATACAATTTTGCTTATGTCCTCCTTTTGTCTCTGTTTAGACAGTCCGGTCCTCCTTTGGGCAATATTCATTACCAGTTAGGATCCTGAACAGGTCCACCAACTTTGTTCTGATCTCTGAGTTCTAATTAATAAGCTAAGTATTTTCACTAAAAGGATTTTTTTCATTCATTAGAAACCCTTTGCCTGTGTATACACACAGCAGCTTGTACTTCCATATATGACATTTAATATCACGTAGAGGACTACCAAATGCAACACTAGAGTATACAGGCACGAGTTCAAACCAGGACACGGACACCACCTTATTGTACCTTATAGGTAGGTCTCACTATGTAGTCACATGTCCATAGACATATTACTGATACAAACATATGAGTATATCATATTATATCATTATTTTTTCTAGGACATTATAGCAAGATTTTGCTCCCCCCTTTTTCCGACTAGACCCATTTACTGAGCAAGTATATGTGAGTTCTCGCTTTTTGATATGATCCAGTGTGTGGATCCTAAGATTTACGTTTTTTTCTGTCTCTATATAGATGAAACGGTGGCTACACCTAAGTATAGAGTATGACTGAGCCAAACGGATGTAGCGGCATGACATATAATTCATGATCTATAGCTCTAAGGTACTATTAATGGGTACATATGGAATAATGGTATACATGTATTTTCAGCAGTTTAGCTCTTTTGTTTTTTACCTTAATAGATTGTATGGTTAATTATACTCTTGAGTAACGGTCCTTTGGTACTTGCCGCAGCGCATCTCCCAGTTACAACTCACCTGGCCTATCTACCACAGGTAATGATCCCCATCACACGGGCACTTACCATTTTGTGTCAGGGTGTTGGTGTCATGGACAATATATACCTCCTATGCACTACCTACAGTGATCAGGATTCCTAATTATTCCTTCCCTCATTTAAACTGAACCCCTACTTTGCCAATGTGTGAGGATTTTTTTGTTCACCTGCTATGTGTTCATTGATGTATTTATTTGTGTTCATATTTGTATTTAGATGGTCCTTTTGATGAACACCAGAATATGGTCGAAACGTTAAAATTGTGGACATCATATGCATGAATTCCTTTTTTTCAATAAAAATAAGTATAAAAAGAAACCTTTTTGTGTCTGACTATATTGAGGTAGTGTGCCGGAGCTCTCCTTCCACTATTCTACGTAATTTCTCCTGAGCACCTAATTGGTGAAGCAGGGTCCTCTTCTCTTTTTTCATATGGGGAGAGGAGGCCACATGAAGATGCCAGCTATATGGGGAGAAGAGGCCACATAAAGATGGCAGCTATATGGGGAGAGGAGGCCACATGAAGATGGGAGCTATATGGGGAGAGGAGGCTGCAAAAGATGGGAGCTATATGGGGAGAGGAGGCTGCATAGATGGGAGCTATATGGGGAGAGGAGGCCACATAACATGGCAGCTATATGGGGAGAGGGGGCCGAAAAAGATGGGAGCTATATGGGAAGAGGAGGCCACATGAAGATGGGAGCTATATGGGGAGAGGAGGCTGTATAGGTGGGAGCTATATGGGGAGAGCAGGCTGAATAGATGGGAACTATATGGGGAGAGGAGGCCACATGAAGATAGGAACTATATGGGGAGAGGAGGCCGCAAAAGATGGGAGCTATATGGGAAGAGGAGGATGCATAGTTGGGAGCTATATGGGGAGAGGAGGCTGTATAGGTGGGAGCTATATGGGGAGAGCAGGCCACATGAAGATAGGAGCTATATGGGGAGAGGAGGCCGCAAAAGATGGGAACTATATGGGAAGGAGGAGGATGCATAGATGGGAGCTATATGGGGGGGCTGCATAGATGGGAGCTATATGTCGAGAGGAGGCCGCATAGATGGGAACTATATGGAGAGAGGAGGCCACATAGATGGGAACTATATGGGGAGAGGCCACATAGACGGGAACTATATGGGGAGAGTAGGCCACATAGATGGGAACTACAGTCAGGGCCAGAAATATTTGGACAGTGACACAAGTTTTGTTATTTTAGCTGTTTACAAAAACATGTTCAGAAATACAATTATATATATAATATGGGCTGAAAGTGCACACTCCCAGCTGCAATATGAGAGTTTTCACATCCAAATCGGAGTAAGGATTTAGGAATCATAGCTCTGTAATGCATAGCCTCCTCTTTTTAAAGGGACCAAAAGTAATTGGACAAGGGACTCTAAGGGCTGCAATTAACTCTGAAGGCGTCTCCCTCGTTAACCTGTAATCAATGAAGTAGTTAAAAGGTCTGGGGTTGATTACAGGTGTGTGGTTTTGCATTTGGAAGCTGTTGCTGTGACCAGACAACATGCGGTCTAAGGAACTCTCAATTGAGGTGAAGCAGAACATCCTGAGGCTGAAAAAAAAAGAAAAAATCCATCAGAGAGATAGCAGACATGCTTGGAGTAGCAAAATCAACAGTCGGGTACATTCTGAGAAAAATGGAATTGACTGGTGAGCTTGGGAACTCAAAAAGGCCTGGGCGTCCACGGATGACAACAGTGGTGGATGATCGCCGCATACTTTCTTTGGTGAAGAAGAACCTGTTCACAACATCAACTGAAGTCCAGAACACTCTCAGTGAAGTAGGTGTATCTGTCTCTAAGTCAACTGTAAAGAGAAGACTCCATGAAAGTAAATACAAAGGGTTCACATCTAGATGCAAACCATTCATCAATTCCAAAAATAGACAGGCCAGAGTTAAATTTGCTGAAAAACACCTCATGAAGCCAGCTCAGTTCTGGAAAAGTATTCTATGCACAGATGAGACAAAGATCAACCTGTACCAGAATGATGGGAAGAAAAAAGTTTGGAGAAAAAAGGGAACGGCACATGATCCAAGGCACACCACATCCTCTGTAAAACATGGTGGAGGCAACGTGATGGCATGGGCATGCATGGCTTTCAATGGCACTGGGTCAGTTGTGTTTATTGATGACATAACAGCAGACAAGAGTAGCCGGATGAATTCTGAAGTGTACAGGGATATACTTTCAGCCCAGACTCAGTCAAATGCCGCAAAGTTGATCGGACGGCGCTTCATAGTACAGATGGACAATGACCCCAAGCATACAGCCAAAGCTACCCAGGAGTTCATGAGTGCAACAAAGTGAAACATTCTGCAATGGCCAAGTCAATCACCAGATCTTAACCCAATTGAGCATACATTTCACTTGCTCAAATCCAGACTTAAGACGGAAAGACCCACAAACAAGCAAGACCTGAAGGCTGCGGCTGTAAAGGCCTAGCAAAGCATTAAGAAGGAGGAAACCCAGCGTTTGGTGATGTCCATGGGTTCCAGACTTAAGGCAGTGATTGCCTCCAAAGGATTCGCAACAAAATATTGAAAATAAAAATATTTTGTTTGGGTTTGGTTTATTTGTCCAATTACTTTTGACCTCCTAAAATGTGGAGTGTTTGTAAAGAAATGTGTACAATTCCTACAATTTCTATCAGATATTTTTGTTCAAACCTTCAAATTAAACGTTACAATCTGCACTTGAATTCTGTTGTAGAGGTTTCATTTCAAATCCAATGTGGTGGCATGCAGAGCCCAACTCGCGAAAATTGTGTCACTGTCCAAATATTTCTGGACCTAACTGTATATGGAGAGAGAAGGCCACATAGATGGGAACTATATGGGGAGAGGAGGCCACATAGATGGGAACTATATGGGGAGAGGAGGCACCATAGATGGGAACTATATGTGCAGGTAGTCGGCACAGTGGGACTTCTTATACCTGTAGTGCAACCAGTCACTGCACAGAAGACGACCTGTCCGTTATTATAGGTCATTGCTGTCGCTCTATGGTTGCAAGTGCATCAGACTGTTTGAGATGGTATTGTTTTGGGCGTGAAACCCTTTGAACTTCCCCTGATGAACCCCTAAGCAAACATATAGGGGGGAAACGCGTCGGGATACTTCACTGGATGGTCCCAGCAGATAAGTCATCCCTGCTGGGATTTGTTATTTCTATCTAGGCTCAGCTTGGTGTGTACAAATTACCTTGCTTTTTGTACGGCTGTGCAGGCTTTATGGTCTGTTCAGCTGGATTATGGTTGCTATACTTATGGCAATCTTAGTGAATTGATAATTGCTGACCTGTGACATTTGGCACTAATTAACCTCTTTTTGGTGGTTGGTGTTCCTCTGACAACTAGAGGGTTGCAGGGAGAGAATAGGGCGAGACGACGAGGAGCGGGGGTACCCGAAACTTTATGGTGCACCTCCGCTGGTAGGTAGGCGATAGGGAGGGATAATTAACCCCCTCCCCCTATAATAAGTAGTACGACTACCCTAACACAACAACTACTACAGTTGATTTATTTATTCTAAATAAGTTACCATCACTCATCCTACTAATCGTCTCTACCATCTTCTGCACTTACCTCACATGACTGGTCTGTATTGAGTGGACATTAAGAAGCAATATAACTTTTTATAATTACGATTTTAATATTGAATATTAATAAAATCTCTTATAGGAGTTTTTCTTCTTTGGTTTTTGGCTAGAATGGATTTCCCAAGCTGGCCCCATTCCTACTCCCTGCACCGACAAGGAGTTTCAGTGGAGGAGGTGGTCTCACATGTGCACTGTGGCACCACACAACATCTTACATGGATGATATCAGTTGTTAACTAATAAATGTCTTTCAAGGAACAGGCCTGACAATTTCATTTTTAATATAATAGTAAATCCTTACACCTGCCATGTCTATAATCCAAAAAATTTTGAGAATAGAGATTTTCTTACAAAAATACTCTGAGGCGCAATCATCTCTTGCCATTGACCTGAAGACCTTTCTGTGCATAACTACCCTATTTTGAGCTAACAGCCCTAAATTTTCATATTTTGTTTAAGCACAAGTATTAAAAATGTTTTTTAGCTAGGACTTGACGGGGATGTGCATTGCATGACAAATTGCAACACTGGATGTAATGATTTCCTATGCTGTCATGTTACAAATGTAACACAGTCACGTTTCCAAATGTGTTGTGTTTTATGTTACTAGTCGCAAGCGACAAACTCGCCATAGATTCCAATGCAAGACTTGTCTGTAACTTTGATTTATTTTCAGCAAAAGCAAAGCTCTAAAATAGTCATACATCACAGACAAGTTATGATAAACTTATTCGGTCATGTATCATGGGACATGTAACTCTCACTTGAGGTTCTTCAGAGTAGACTTGAGTGCCAGTTGAGGTCGGACACAGCGGGCTTACAGTTGGCAAAGTATCCTATAAAATCTACACAGCTAAAGTGGATTTATCTCAGGTGGGAGTACATTGTAATGGCAATTCTAAGAAAGAGTGCTTCGTACTTTTATTAACTGAATGTAATAACCATTTTTTAACAACCAGTACAGCTAACAACAATCAGAACAGCCGTTCACTTAGGGAAATCCTAAACATGTGATATAATCCATCCAAATAACACTTACAGTGAACCTGTCAGGTGCAATATGCACCCTGAACCACAAGCAGTTCTGGGTCCATATTGCTAATCCCTGCCTAAGGCCTAAGACACACAGCATGAAAATCGGAGCAAGTGGAATGAGATAACACATCATATTCCACTCGGACCAATATTAGCCT
The DNA here is from genome assembly GCF_048569485.1 of Anomaloglossus baeobatrachus. NCBI lineage: Eukaryota > Metazoa > Chordata > Amphibia > Anura > Aromobatidae > Anomaloglossus > Anomaloglossus baeobatrachus. The sequence continues at coordinate 361,252,268 of NC_134355.1, forward strand.
ATGTGCCAGCACCCATGAGCGATTATATTCTCAGCCCTAATCGGACCGAGAAAACAGTCGCAGCATGCTGCGACTGTAATGCGATCCTTGTTTCTCTCGCACCCATTCAAGTCTATGGGGAGAGAGAAAAATCGCACTGCACTCGCAAACACCGGTGTAATGCGAGTGCAGAGCGAGCATGGCAATAGCCGGCAACGGAGGAGAGAAGGAGATTAATCCCTCCCTCTCATCCGCAGCGCCGGCCCGCCTCGCACGATCAGACTTCAGTCGCAGTGACACTCAGCTCCCGCTGTGCTGCCAGCGTGAGCCGAGTGTCATGCAAGGATCGCAGTAGTCCCCTGTGTGGCCCCGGCCTAACTGTCCCAGTATCTAGTAGCATAGATAAAAGGATCTATATGATATGCTAATGAACGCAGGGACTAGTCGCAAGAGCGTTAGATCCTGCGCTCATTCTGCTCTCTTAGCATGGTAGCATGCCCAAAGGGGCGTGTAACATGCTATTCAATGCAGCAGCACCAGCAGTGACGCGCGTACATGTCTGTTGCTTTAGCATCAGATGCCGGGCAGTGTGCATGATCATAAGTCCATGGCATTAGACCTCTCTGAAGCAGAATGCGTACACCCAAGTAGTGCGCATGACTGGAAGTGCGGTGACCTGATCATACGCAGTACCCGGTGTCTGAGGCTCCAGCAACGGACAGGTATGCATGTCACCGCTGGTGATGACGCTGGCAGTGGGCATTGAATAGCATGTTAGCACACCCCTGTGGGCGTACTACCATGCTAAGAGGGAAGAAAGCGCAGGAACTAATGCCCGTGCGACTAGTCCCTATTCTCATTAGCATATTATATAGGATCTTTAGAAATACTTTTTCTAAAGCTCCCTTTATCTATGCTACTATTATTAGCAATATGCACCTAGAACTGCTCGTGGTTCTGGGTGCATATTGCACCTGACAAATTCCCATTAATAAAAGTATTTCCGATGCCCAGGAGACCTGGAATCCTCCAGAGCACAGGAAAAACAATAGAGAAGGCAAACAAACTACAGCCTGCTCAAAGGTGCTGTGCAAAGTAGTAAGTATATCTGAGCCAAATTCGAAAAGCCTTACTTGCCCCTACACCAAGCTTATACAGGCAGCAATTTCATTGGTCTTTTCAATGCATTTCCACATAGGCTTTCCCTGCAGCAAGAGCATTTGGCTCAATGTTTTATACAGGAAGGTCTTACAAAAATATGAACATTCTGAATGGTTCCAACAAATACGGTTAAATAATGCCCATGATAAATAATTTTGTTAGTCAATGGGGGTGATGGGGTTGTACCATTTATATTGTAACATAACATAGAAAATAAAATACATTTGTCAAAACACATTCTAGAATAGAAAAAAAAATAAAATAAATTATAGCAGAACTGAAAATCTTGAAGATGAAATATATGATGGCCGTATAGCTGGATTTCCTTATAGAGCATGCAGTGTTATCTGGCTCTGAGTTCTCCCTGGTCACACACAACTATAGTTTACGCAGTTAGTTGCTTTCTGTGTCCAAGCTCTCGTTCACACTTGCAAATTTCATAACCCATTTTTAATGCCAAAATCCGGAGTGGATCCTAAACATACATAAAATATAATGGAAACATACTTCTTTCCTTATCTTTTACAGAAGTGAAGGAGGCAGAACACTGAGGAAATAGTGAAACACCTCCTGAATTTTGGCAATGTTCATACTAAGCAAAGGGTCAGCATAAAATCCCAAAGAAAGGCAGGGAATCTAGCTCAACAAGTGATTTTCCTTTATTAATAATTTCCAATGGATAGCATTACAAAATAATCATTTTCACGTGGATAACATATCCTATAAGTGGGGTATAATAGTTATAATAGCCCTATCTACGTGTTTCAGGTGCTGAGTAGCACCCTTAATCATGACATAATGATGCTATCCATTGGAAATTATTAATAAAAGAAAATTGCATGTTGAGCTGGATTCCCTGCATTTCTTTTGGATCGTTTTGGCTTTGGCAGAGCTGAATCCGGGACACCTTGGTGATTTGAGATGAGCATACGGTGAGCTGGTCCACATTTAGAAGTCTCCTTGTCAGCATACAATGTTGTATCCATAGTCCATGGTCCCGCTGTATAAAAGACAAGGTTTTATTCACACAGTCATTATATGGTTCCATAAAAAAACTTTGAGAAAGAAATCCACCTTTTTTTCCCTTTAGCATTGGAGCTAATTCTATGGCACTCACATCAAATCTCAAAGCCGGAGTGTGTGTGAATGCTTACCCCCTGTTTCAAGATTTTTGTAGGTTCCAATAATGATGCAGTTTTAACACTATTGATATATACAATACATTAACTAATAAATGGGTTTTCTTGAGAAAAAAAAGTGAAGGAAGTTGGTCTTCAGTTATTATGTGGTTGTGTTACAAAGGCCCAAGCAGGTGAACAGAGCAGAATCCTGACAGTGTGCATATGACACACTATTAAGGTTCACCAAAATGTAGTCAGAGTAACTGCAGAATTTCATACCTTGCCTGGAGCATTCCCTTGTAGGAAAAACTAATATAAAATGTAGAGAAATACAGTAACATTTCTTGGTTTGACAACAGACTGGGAGTCAAATAAAGTAAAGTTACAGAAACAGGTAAAATTGGCTTCATTTTTATATGTTGCATTGACTTTACAATTCAGTTGAACTTATGCTGCTGATTAGAGATGAGCGAACCCAGTGTTCGGACCAAACACAGACTTTAAAAAAAAACCAAACAAATAAAACAGAGTTCAGGTGCTTAATGTATGCAAACCACTCTCGCGAGCATCACTGTGCTTGGGTACGCTCGGTGCTCAATCCAGTGCGAGCCACTTTCAGTGATTTAACAACTCGCACTGGGGGCAGCAACAGCATGATTGGATGAAGTGAGAACAAAAAAAACAAAATTATATTGAAAAACCCGCCCCTGGAAGTGATCTGTTTATGGCTGGCTGCATGAGGACGAAGACCTGAACTGCCCAATTAGTGACTTCCACTGGGATTCAGGCCAAGCCTGGGTCCCAAATCAAACTTTATATAAAGTCCGGGTTGAACCCGCCGAACCGAACTTCAATGGGTCCACTGATCTCTACTTATGATCAGCCATCTAGTGTACTCTAATAAAGTACCTAATGCTGATCTTACACAGGTGCTTTGCAGGATACAATTTCTGATAGGACCTTTTAATATCTTTACTATACCTAGAAGCAGATCCAATTGTGGGTCTGTCTAGGGACTAATTTATGCTACAAAGGCTATATTGTATTTTTAAATGCTGGTCTTCGGAAGCGGCTGCAAGGAAACCTAAAGCCACACATAAGTTGCTTGAATATTTTGGTTCCAATGCAACTTAAATTATTTCCTATGGGGAAAGCAACCTGTGTCTGACATTTTTAAAACTGTTGCAATTTTGTCTCATAGCAATCTATAACACAAAGCACACATGTCACACCATATACTTGCTGTCAGAATGGCAGGTGGCAATTGCAGAGTGGTACATGCACATGATTACAGCATAAAAAGTACAGCAGAGTAAATGGTGATCCTATGGCACATGACAGTGGATGGTACAAGATCTATTCACCAGACATTTAGGCCATGCAATTCATAGAGGAACACTCAATATTAATGCATGCCTTGGATTTTTATTATCTTTAATGTAGTACTGGACGTGGCTTTGTAAGTTCATGCACAAAAGCTTGGAATATTTCCATAAAACACTGATATTGGTTATGGAGATGGTCAAGTGAAATGGTTCCTTTGTACAGATGCATTGTTGCTAGCTTTCCTTCGGTAATTTAGTCCGTAACTTCATAAGCTCCTCTTCTAAGCTCCTTATATGTTGCTGTAAGGCTATTTTATCTTCAGTTGCCCTCAGGTTTGCTTGAGATTTGGCTTCCTCTATCTTTCTTTCATACCATCTTTCCATCTGAGTAGATACTGCCTCAAAGAAGTATTGAGTTATTTCCAGTGCTTGAGATGCATCTCTAACCCTTGGAACAGTTTGCTCGTCAGTTGTACTACAACCTTGATTTTGATGTCCAGGCATTGGTGCTCTCTGCCGTAATTGACCAGTTTTTGCACATTTTCTTGTCTGGGTCCCTCTGTCCATGAGGTTTGCAATCTGTTTGTCTGCTTTCTTGGCATCTGATAAGTTCTTGTTAGTGGGATGGATTTTAGTGTGTCTCATTTTAGGGTTGGGAAGGCTGGAAGTGGACAGGTCTGGATGAAGCCTGAAGGTCGATGCACAGTTTGCTTTTTCTTTAGGCCTTACATCAGGTGGCACGACAGGAATAGATGACTGCTCTATGGCTATTGAAGAAAATGAAACAGATAAGTTGCAAAACAATCCAAAACTACCAATTATACTGAAATGGAAAGGTCTTTTAATAAAATCCTGAATAAAACACGTCTCAGCACAAATGTTTGTACTTTCATCTTGTCAGTTGAATCATTGCTTTTCTGGAGTTTTTAGCAGATTAACGAGGATGGTTCTGCTCTATCCTAAGTGATCCCTGCAACTAATATGTCATTCTGAGCTTTATGCATTAATACTAAAGGAAACACTGATTTACTTTCATTGTCTTCCTCTCTTCCTTCCCTGAAGGTTTATTCTGATCTTCTATAATAAAAATAGTAATTAAACAATCAAATGTTACAAGAAAAATCCTATTCACAAGCATTTTACATTCTTCGTCTGCTGAATAACCAGTAAGGTGAAAGTGTGGTGAAATGAAAGGAAACAAAACGCCCTCCAGTGAAATACTGTCATGTACGACACTGGCCTTCTAAATCATAAGGTATGTGCAAGCCATTACTTCACATCACAAATGCCAAAACAAGGGATTGATCCCTCTTTTTACGAGAAAGGGCAGATCCATGCAAATCATCAAACTTGTAAGACCTCACCAGCACATGATATGGCTCTTTGGAGTAATGCTTGGGGGTGCAGCCAGACATCACAGAAGAGGAGACCTGCAAACACGAACCTCAAAGCACCAGGGCAGAAAAAAAGAGAACACTGGAATGCCATATATAACGAGTAGTTTAAGGGCAAACAAGTAGCAGTCATTTGTACTTTAACATTACGACAAAATATAAAAGGAACCTGACAGTTGATGCATGCTACTCGATCCATAGAAAGCATGCATCTGGCACTGACTATATGATTTGAGACATTTGTTTTTAGACTGAAACATACTTTAAAAACTTCCAGGGACTAAACCACAAGGGTGATTAGTCGAGAAAGCTGCTCCCTGGCAACGTCTCCTAATCCGCTGTTGAGTGTGCCTGAATAGGGAGGAACCTGTCAGTCACTGATAGTGGGTGGGTAGAAGACACTGTGGATCGACCTTCTCAACTTGTCACTTATGCAGCGTCGTTCCCAGTGGCTTCTGAAATGCTTTTCTCTGAAACACTGGCTGAAATCATACAGCTAGTATGTGATACATGCTGCCCGGTTCCTATTAAACGGACTCTGTCACCAGGTTTTTGCTATCCCATCTGAGAGCATATGTATCCCTACAAAAAATAGCCGATACAAAAAATACACAAAATAAAAATGAAAGTTTATTAGTGAATAATTATTAAAAACAAGATAAAAAGTAATGGAATAAGTGCAATAAAGCACCACAAGACGGCATGGCAAGGGACAGAAAATATCTCAAAGAACAAAAAATGACACTACGTACTCCAATATATGAAAAATATTTTTTACGAGTTGTTATACAAAAAGGAGTACAATAAATATTAATAAATACCAATAATTATATGTGAGATATGACAAAAATAAATAACATACACCCATAAATAATATCTGTACCCGTATAGCAGCAACAATACATAAAAATTGCGTAGTTTGCCAATGATGATATGCACAAATTTACACCTATAAAATTTGAATAATAAATAAATTTCATTGTGTATTAATATGAAAATAGCCACATCCCCTGATGTAGGCCAAGTGCTGAAACACATGTTGGGTCTGGGTTCGGCACGGCAGTGGGACATACCCTCAGGTAAAATACATATTTAAATACATATATATTATCCTTACACTTTACTCTGTTTTTTACCTATGTAATTGCTCTTTTTTACCTATGTAATTGCTCCCTGTTATCACCCTCGGATACAGCTATACCCCGTTATGCACTTTATTGACACCTTTACTTAGGAGTCTCTGCTCATTAACATGCACTTTGTCACTTTTACTTACACTTATAATTTGCACTTTATTTAAATTTGCACTTTAATTAGCTCTATTTTGGTGCTATTTTCATATTATTACACATTGAAATTTATTTATTTATTCAAATTTTATAGGTGTAAATTTGTGCATATATCATCATTGGCAACCTACACAATTTTTATGTATTATTGCTACTATACGGGTATAGATACTATTTATGGGTGTATATTATTAATTTTTGTCATATCTCACATATAATATTGGTATTTATTAATATTTATTGTACTCCTTTTTGAGTAAAAATTTGTAATTTTTTTTTCGTATATATTGGAGTACGTAGTGCCGTTTTTTGTTCTTTGAGATATTTTGTCCTTTGCCATGCTGTCTTGTGGTGCTTTATTTCACTTATTCCATTACTTTATATCTTGTTTTTAATAATTATTCACTAATAAACTTTCACTTTTATATTGTGCATTTTTTGTATTGGCTATTTTTTGTAGGGATACATATGCTTATATTTATAGCCATTTCTATTTACAGTATGGGGAATGTAATGGTGCATTGACAATGTAGGACATTTTGTCAAAATTCCTTTGCATGACATTAATTTGGTATTTATTTTTCCATCTGAGAGCAGCATAATGTAGAGATAGAGATCCTGACTCCAGCGATCTGTCACTTACTGAGCTGTTTGCTGTGAGTGATTTTGATAAAATCCAAGGTTTTTTTGTTGCAGATCCAGCAGTTATACAGAGTTCAAGAATATGCTGGACTACCTGGCAGCAGCACAAGTAGTCCTCAAATTGATAATCTACTGCTGATTAAACAGTGATTTTATTAAACTTACACTAAGCAGCTCAGTAAGTGATACATCGTTGGAATCAGGATCTCTGCCCCTACGTTATGCTGCTCTCAGACTAGGTGGCAAAAACCTGGTGACAGATTCCCTTTAAAGTAAATACAGAAGAAATATAAAACCCCTGCCAAGTTCCTGCAGGCTGTACTCAGGTTCTATTGGGCTGTATTCAGGTTGCATTAGGTAAGTCAGAATGCTCTGCCTGTACATACAGTGCTCAGCATAAACAAGCATAAAAACTAAGATTTTAATCAATATCTCACTGAACACAAGAACAATTTCCAAAATGTTAAGAAAATGGCGTTTCATAGAAAAAATGTTTTTAACCCATAACATGAAAGTAAGGTTAATAATATAACTTTCATTTCAAAATCTTTTCTTTTACTCAAATTAGTTAATGCAAAAATGAATACACCCAAAAAGGAAAACTACTAAATCTAGTATTTTGTTTGATGGCCATGACAGCACCAAGTCTTATAAACCTAGAAAGAACAAGTTGGCGATATAGTGTAACATTTATCTTCTTCTATTCTTTAATAACAACTTTTTTTTAGAGCCTGGATGCTGGACAGTGATGCTCATCTTGTCTCTTCAGGATTCTCCATAGGTGTTTGATTTGGTTCAGATCAGGAGACATACTTAGAAATGGTCTTAGACGTGTGTTTTGGATCACTGTCATGTTGGAAACGTGCACATCTACCAGATATGGAGTGATGGTGGCATCTTCTCTTTTAAAATGGAATTCATGATACCATCAATGAAATGTAGCTACAGCAGCACTTATGCAGCCTCAAATAATGCCACTGCCACCACCATGTTTCACTGTAGGTCCAATGCATTTTTCTTTGTACTCTTCACCTTTGTAACATCATACAATTTTGAAGCAATGAGTTCCAAAAACATTTACATTGGGGTTATCACTCCAGAGTAAAGTGTGCCAGTAGTTTTCATAGATTTCAGCATAGGCCCTGGCAATTTATAGGTGGTGATTTTTTTTTGTTAATGGGATTTAGGGGAGTCTTTCCTTGTGGAAAAAACCCACCATCTGCAGTGAACTTGCATGTCACATTTTCTTCAACCCTTTTCATCAGAAGGTGGTTTAGGTTGTCCTTGGTCAACTGGGACATATCTATGAGACGGTTTGCATTTCCATCTTTGTAAAATGTTTGTATCCTTTGTCTATAGTATTCTGACTGATAAGTAAAGCTTTGCTGATCTTTTTATAGTTTTCACCTTTCAAGTGTAAAATTATTTTCTTTCTCAAGTCAAGTGACATATCTCTTCCATGTGCTGCCAGCAATTTTGTTACTAATTAAACTTACCTATAGTTGAATTCTTGCTAATACTTTGTAGTCTAAACTTTAGCTGTGCTTCTAAGGCCCCTTTCACATTGCGTTTTCCCTTCCGCTCACATGTCCCGTCGGAGCATCCGTTCCGTCCGAACCGCCCCTCCCCCACTCTGCAAAGCGTGTTCCGGACGCATGCGCCCGACAGGGCCATTCACTGCTATGGAGCGCACTGCGTTAGCGTGTGCTCTGTTTTGTGCCATTTTTTGCACATATACGTTTCTGCAGATGGACACCCGAACGTAGGTGGACTACGTTCGGGTGTCCGTCTGCAGAAACGTACATGTGCAAAAAATGGCACAAAACAAAGCACACGCTAACGCAGTGCACTCCATAGCAGTGAATGGCCCTCCTGTCGGGCGCATGTGTCCGGAACACGCTTTGCAGAGTGGGGGAGGGGCGGTTCAGACGGATGCTCCGACGGGACCTGTGAGCGGAAGGGAAAACGCAATGTGAAAGGAGCCTAAGGATTTAATTTGGGTGTACTCATTTTTGCAACATTGTCTTGAATGAATTTGTTAGAAAGATTACTTTTTTGGATGTGCAAAATAAAAAATCTTGCAAACAATGGCCCACATTTGTGGGTGTACTTTGAAGTATAGTATCCCAAAGAAAGTGTTTATTCTATAAGGACAGTAAAGGTCTTTTGAAAAATCTGTTAGGGTCTACTGAGCACTGTAAAAAGTAGTCATCGAAATAGGCAGTCTATCACAGCATCTTTAATACAGCAGGCCAGTGCTGTCCTCACTGATGCAGCTGTAGAGTTCTAAACACGTAGTTTCAATTAACCCAAAAGTGTGGGATTATGAGACCAGCACCACTGCATGGGCAGCTTTCTGTATTTGCATAAAAGTCTACATTCACATATCCTTGTGATTGTTTCCTCCCGACAGAAACAGACCAAGGTTTTCTTCTCAAGGAATTTCCGTTTTTTTGTTTTCACTGAAGCAGGTGGACTGTCTGACATTTTTTTTATCCACCACTGACTCCTAAAGGGGTTGTGCCACGAACAGAAATACTTATTAATTCATAGATTTTTCAATATATGTTCCACAATTGGATGTGTTAAAAATGTTCTTGTGCTGAGAAAATCTTATATATGTGCCCCTGCTATGTACTGTATAATGGCTGTGTTTGATCATGCAGAAATATGGATGATACCACAGTTCCTGGGAAGGGGAATAAACAAGAGAGAGTATTCAGACATTACAGCATGTGATCGCAGATGCTAGCAGCACAGGGCCTTTTTTTTTTTTTTAACACATCCAATTGTTGAACTTAGTTTTACTTCAAGATCTATTGACTAAAAAGTACTTTGTTCATTAGACAACCCTGTTAACAATGTATCAGTGTATAGCTGATGAAACTCGGTTGGAGCTACGAAGTACAAAGTCTGTCTTACTAGTATCATTCATGTCTCATGGATCCCCATAGACTTCAATGCCCGAGTCTGAAACAGATGAGAATTGGTCATGCTCTGAGTCTTGCAGTCCATACATATGGATCCAGTTTTCAGACCGACGTGTGTATGTCTCAATGAAAATTTATGGGTCAGTGTGCTGTCCGAGAAAAAGACAGACAGCACTAAGTGGGTTATGAAAATGTAGACTAAAGGGGGCTTTACACGCTACGATATCGTTAATGAATTATCGTCAGGGTCACGTTATTTGTGACGCACATCCGGCTTCATTAACGATATTGCAGTGTGTAAAACTTATGAGCGATCTGAAACGATCGCAAAAGAGGGCAAAATCATTTGCCACAGAGAGGCCGTCCTGAAACAAAAAATTGTTTTCTGCTTTTTAGCGATGTTGTTCGTCGTTCCTGCGGCAGCACACATCGCTATGTGTGACACCACAGGAGCGACGAACATCTCCTTACCTGCCTCCATCGGCAATGCGGAAGGAAGGAGGTGGGCGGGATGTTTACGTCACGCTCATCTCCGCTTCTATTGGATGGCTGCCGTGTGACGTCACTGTGACGCCGCACGACCCGCCCCCTTAGAAAGGAGGCAGTTCGCCGGCCAGAATGACGTCGCAAAACAGGTATGTGCGTGTGACGCTGCCGTAGCGATAATGTTCACTACGGCAGTGATCACCACATATCGGCCGTATGACGGGGGCGGGTGTTATCGCGCTCGACATCGCTAGCAATTGCTAGCGATGTCGCAGCGTGTATAGCCCGCTTTAGACTGAGAGGTCCACATTAATACAATGCTTGACACTTTTTCTTTTTCTACCAGCTTGTAGCTGGGAAATGGTGCTCAGTGTTGGCCACTTTACTAATACTCTATACAATCATGTTGCATGCTTTACTATTATATTATACATTCATGATTTTCCTATAGTTTTTATTTAGAATGCCACTACGCAGAGTTTGCCTAATCACTGAGTCACTCCACCTTTTAATTGCTCACATCGTCAAATTAATATTCTGGCTGACTTACATGCACACACCATGAATTCTTGAGTGGGAGCAATCTGGTGCCTTCTGCTGTTTTCCTCTGATGGAAGTGACTGCTCCCTGGCAGGCTCATCGGATAAACTGCTCTGCGTGGCGGCATATGAGTGTTGGCTGGAGGACTGTGGAGGGACCGATGAATCTGCAATATTATATTCTTTGCTGCTGTTTGGACTCTCTGACATGGGGTGATCTGTCGACTCGCATGTTGAAGGGGATGGCTTTGTCTTGGATGGCTTGGAATCTCCAGAAAGTTTCAACTCAAGGTTTTGGATTTTCAGTAAACACCAAGATTTTAGCTCATTCACAACAGATACCTTAAAAAAAAAGATGTGATTTAGCTACGTTTATGTACCAAAGGAACCCTGTTAGATCATCATATATAGGATTACCAAAGCCATGTACCAGTGGTGGACACACAAAATTAGGGCTTCTGTGAAAGAACAGTATATAGGTCCTTAGCAGCACAATAGTTTTGTCTATGGGAGCAGGTGCCTGCTGATTTGGAGGTGTTAATGGCCCCCTCCACCTTTTGGCACCCTGTGCATAGGCACAAGTTGCACAAATGATATTTCTGCCCCTGGTGTGAATACTTACTAAGCTTTAGACAATATAAATTTAGACTACACGTCTGAAAATACACCAATTTGTCACAATGGCCCATAACAAAAGATACATTTGGTGAAGCATTTTTACAATTTTGTTCAATTTTACATCTCCTATTGTTTGGCTTATTTGACACCAATACTTTGAACCAAAAATATTAACACAATTTAATCAAATACTGAGGCTCCGCAAGTCATTGGAAATTCCCTGCACTTTCCTGTTTGGGATATGCAATGCCGGTTATGTATTGTGACAAAATACAAAATAGGCAACGTTGAGGTGTAGAGACTTTGGCATCAATTTTACAACTTGATGTTTTGACCCTGCCAGGGTTTTAATAATACAGTCGTTATTAGGGAAAAGAGTGCACAAGGGGAGAAAAAAAATAAAAATCATAAACGATAGTGCTAAACAGTAATTACAGTAAAAATACACAACGTAAAAACTGTTATATACCCAATTTTCTTGAATCTCTATTGTTTCTACAGCCCTAAACACTTAGTGTAGCTCACAAGTCACCCCCAATTTCTACTACTTCCCCCTCCCACTTCTATAAAATACATGATAAAATAATACAATAGCTTTTTGTACAAATCAAGAAATAATTATGGAGCATTTATCTTTGTAAATCCCACCAGTGTGGCTTTACCATTGCATTTTCTTTTACTGTTCCACTTTCTGATTTTGTCTACCTACTACAATATGGAAAACCATAGCATTAAAGATCACCAAACGGGACTGTTAGTGCATGTAATATGCCACACATTTTCCTAGAGATATTTGGATACAGTTTTTGCTGAAGTCTTATACATTTCCATAGTATTTTTGCAGTGCAGTGAATGGTATCACATTACACACCCCAAGTACTAGCGTAATCTATAAACCTTAGCATTCGCTATTGCTTGTATCACCACGTAGACTTGACAAAAAGGGCAATTACATATTATTCTGAAAATGAGTTTCCCATTAGTCATTTGTTTAGCCAAGAGGCCCTATTTACTGCTCTAGAAAACCTCCAACCATGTGTTTACAACATAGTCTGGGGTCAGGTATATAGATCGGACTCAGGGTGTGTGCTTCTAACTGATCTACCTAATCTGTGACAAGGTATGGAGACTCTTTCCATATGGATTAGGGGGATTAATTTACTCTTATTGGAGATAAACAGCTGAGAAGTGCTTGATGGCAGCCATTAATTCCCCTCTCCTCATTGAGAATACATGATGGAGCCGGGCATGTGTATGGGCTAGCCATGGAGAATAGCTGTTGGCTGACAGCTAGTGAAGCAGTATGGCCTCTTTAGTGATCAGTGATTTTTATCAGTGATATGTGTTGAGCCTGATCTTGCTTTTCTTAGATTTAGTGGAGACACATAGTGATTGTGCGTACCTGACGTTTTTCAGCCTCCTTCTTCTGCACATCTGTTTGTTGCTGAAGGCGACAGACACATTCTGCTCTCTCCGCAGACATCCGCTCCATCATCAACTTGTCCAGAACTCGTAACTGCAAAAATGTGAGGCCGGGTTATTTCAGGTCTTAGCTTCATACACAATGAAGCCATGATTAATCCTACCTGGTGCTGGGTTTTAGTGTCCATCTGTCCAAGTTTTGCATTCATCTGATCCTGCACAGTCACAATCTCGGCCTTTATCTCTTCTTTAGTTGCTTCTAACTGATTCTCCAGTTTACACAGAAGTGGCTCACAGCGACATCCGTTTATAGGAGCCTGATGATAAAATGACCATGGATTATAGCCAACAGCTCACCTCACTTAGATGTACAACAAACTCTCCAACTATAGACTTACTGAATACTAGTGCACATTTCATCGGTTCTATTACATAGCAGTACATGCCTCTCTATGCACACAGGACACTAACATGTTACCTGCATAACTTTGCCATCTTTTCCTCTGTATAGCGTGTACAGCTGGTACGCCCTGGCTTCATGAGGCGGGATCTGCGGAGACGGCACACCATGTTTGCTCTTTCTCCTTTGGCTATGTCTGGTTAGGTGGCCACCAGAAAATGGCTGCTGATCTGCAGGAGATGTTGGATCTGACAGAGCTGAAATCTAAGAATATATGACATATGTGATATTATCATGTCTGGTCTAAGGAAAAGATCTGTGTTATAGCTCAAAGAATAATTCTTACTTTTGAAAGTTGTTACACAAAGTCTACTAATTAGATGAAAGACGACATATTGTTTTCTAGCATTGCACAGTTTCTCTTGTCCTAACTAGTGATTTATGGCGCAGAGGACGGCAAACTAAAGGCACAGATGCATTTTTAAGGTAGGAGAAATGAAGAGCGAGAAAATGGCATTTAGAAATAAACATTACAAAAATGCATTAAAAATACGCTTAAAGGGATTGTCCACTACTTTTACATTAACAGCCCATCCTTACCGGCCATTATCATAAGACGTGGCAGCTAAACTTCTAATTTAGTCAGCTTTTTCCACAGTTCAAGCAAATAGAAAAAAACAACATGGAAATAGCCAACACATTAACAGTATAAGGTATACCTATTAGAGTAGTGATTGGGGTTATCCACGATTACAAAAAGGGGTCGGCTTTTTTATTTTTGCAGAAACAGCACCCCTCCTATCCATGGTTTGTATTTGGAATTGCAGCTTAGCTCCATTTAAGCCTAGATCTTGCTCCTTAGCCATACATTTTACATTAGCTAAAGATTTATTCCTGATAAAAAAAGTTATGGATAAGTAACAACTTGGTGGAATCCTCTGCAGTCCCAAGAACGAGGCTCTAAGCACCATCTTGAATGCTCAGCCTCTGCTACATTTATTGTCAATAGGACTGCTGGAAATAACTCCGTGCTCAGCAGTCTCACAGAGAATTAAAGAAAATCTGTCAACAGGTTTTTGCTATGTAAACTGAGAGCAGAATGATGAGGGACTAAGACCCTGATTCCACTGATGCATCACTTACTTGTCTACTCACTGTCACTTTGAAACAATCACTATTATCTCTGTCACAGCTCTAGCACTGCTCAGAATCTGAGCCAGGTATATCCTTGCCCACATCAGTGATTGACAGCTATCTGTGTACAATGTACATTGACAAATAGCTGATAATCAGTCATGGGGGTGTGGTTAAAGAGAGCAGTTAACTAGAATGCACAAGACACCAAGTCCTGTATTGATAATCTCCTGCTGCTAAAACACTGATTTTATAGAAACAGCAGCACACAGCCTAATAACTGACAGATCACTGTAATCGGGCACTCAGTCCGTGAATTAGGCTGCTCTAGGATTACATAGCAAAAACCTGCTGACAGATTCCCTTTATTGGAGCTTAGGTGAAGCATGTGCATCTCCGCTCCATTAAATACGACGGTAGAGCCCTGATCTCAAGATTGCCAAGTGTCCCAGCAGTTGGACCATAGCAATCAGAAAGTCGGCCAGTTATTTTGAGAATCAACCTTTAACTGCTTTTAATTTTACAGGAGGCTTATTGAATTTTAGGGAGGATATTTAGGATACATGTAACAATTAAAATGCTGTAATATTAGCACAGTTGACACTTGTACAGCAGTAGAAACAAGGTTTTGTACCTTTTCTTTTGGTTTAGGTCTTTTTCCTTTCCTTTGTTTATTCGCTGCAGTCGAGGCTCGCTGTTCATCTTTGCCATCTCCCTGTTTGATCACAGCTTGCTCGCTACTGTGGGTGTCATCAGCTGCGGATACACTGGCCTAAAGGGACAGAACAATGATAAAAACAAAATATGGCACAAATATCTATTTTTAACTTAATTCCAAAAGTTGACACTTTTTCTTTAGAATCTTAAGAGAAAACCCAAACGCGATGCATTCGCAAATAAAAGAGCTCTATGACAGAAATGAACTGATTCAATAATATGACGGGAAGCAATGCTGCCAACTCCCTCAGTTTTACAACTCTCACTCTAATAGCGCTAGACAGGCAGGATATTATTCCATTCATATTGATAAGTGCATCTGTGTCTGTATAGAACAAGCTGGAACCATTAAAGTGTCAAGAAACATTACAGCAAATACATACTTTACTGTCTGCAATATCTTCCCTTGGAACTGACTGAGCCCGTCTCTCCTCTTTCAGCTTCTCTCTCTTCTTCCTCAAGCTTCTGCCACGGCTAAACCGTAAAACCTATTAAAAGTAAAGATGCCATTATTATATTTGTAGGAAAATATCAACAATATTTTGGTTATTTTCCAATTTCTTCTTGCAATAACCACAGATTATATCTACGACAATAAATCCAAACAAAGCAAATCTGTAGCCTTAAAGGGGTTATTACAGAATAGAAAGATAAAGAAAGGAAAGGTCATTTCAAACAAAATCCCAAATACTTACGATTAGCAAATCAGACTTGATTGCTCTAGAGAAGTAATCACTGTAGTACACCAAAATGTCCACTGTCTTGTCACACTAATAGAAACCTGTCCTAAAATAATACTAGGAAAGATGCTTACGAGGATGCGCAGTAGGAAGCTCTGTTACTGCAACCGAGAGATTGCTTGACGGTATGATAGGTTATCTAGGTCGCGGCAGCACTATACATTCAAGGAAGAAAGGATGGACAGCACTGTCAGCAGCCTCAGTCTCTTCTTACCTCAGCACCCTTGGTATCTCCAGTACTTTATCAGATAGACATGGTAGATAGGACTGTAAGCAGCCTCATCTTACCTCAGTACCCCTAGTATCTATAGTATTAGATTAGGTAGACATGGTGGACAGGACTGTCAGCAGCCTCTTCATACCTCAGTACCCCTGGTATCTATAGTATTAAATTAGGTAGACATGGTGGATAGGACTGTAAGCAGCCTCATCTTACCTCAGTACCCCTGGTATCTATAGTATTAGATTAGGTAGACATGGTGGATAGGACTGTAAGCAGCCTCATCATACCTCAGTACCCCTGGTATCTATAGTATTAGATTAGGTAGACATGGTGGACAGGACTGTCAGCAGCCTCTTCATACCTCAGTACCCCTGGTATCTATAGTATTAAAATAGGTAGACATGGCGGATAGGACTAAGTAGCCTCATCATACCTCAGTACCCCTGGTATCTATAGTATTAGATTAGGTAGACATGGTGGATAGGACTGTAAGCAGCATCATCTTACCTCAGTACCCCTGGTATCTATAGTATTAAATTAGGTAGACATGGTGGATAGGACTGTAAGCAGCTTCATCTTACCTCAGTACCCCTGGTATCTATAGTATTAGATTAGGTAGACATGGTGGATAGGACTGTAAGCAGCCTCATCTTACCTCAGTACCCCTGGTATCTATAGTATTAGATTAGGTAGACATGGTGGACAGGACTGTCAGCAGCCTCTTCATACCTCAGTACCCCTGGTATCTATAGTATTAAATTAGGTAGACATGGTGGATAGGACTAAGTAGCCTCATCATACCTCAGTACCCCTGGTATCTATAGTATTAGATTAGGTAGACATGGTGGATAGGACTGTAAGCAGCCTCATCTTACCTCAGTATCCCTGGTATCTATAGTATTAGATTAGGTAGACATGGTGGACAGGACTGTCAGCAGCCTCTTCATACCTCAGTACCCCTGGTATCTATAGTATTAAATTAGGTAGACATGGTGGATAGGACTGTAAGCAGCCTCATCTTACCTCAGTACCCCTGGTATCTATAGTATTAGATTAGGTAGACATGTTGGACAGGACTGTCAGCAGCCTCTTCATACCTCAGTACCCCTGGTATCTATAGTATTAAAATAGGTAGACATGGCGGATATGACTAAGTAGCCTCATCATACCTCAGTACCCCTGGTATCTATAGTATTAGATTAGGTAGACATGGTGGACAGGACTGTCAGCAGCCTCTTCATACCTCAGTACCCCTGGTATCTATAGTATTAAATTAGGTAGACATGGTGGATAGGACTGTAAGCAGCCTCATCTTACCTCAGTACCCCTGGTATCTATAGTATTAGATTAGGTAGACATGTTGGACAGGACTGTCAGCAGCCTCTTCATACCTCAGTACCCCTGGTATCTATAGTATTAAAATAGGTAGACATGGTGGATAGGACTAAGTAGCCTCATCTTACCTCAGTACCCCTGGTATCTATAGTATTAGATTAGGTAGACATGGTGGATAGGACTGTAAGCAGCTTCATCTTACTTCAGTACTCCTGGTGTCTATAGTATTAGCTTCGGTAGACATGGTGGACAGGACTGTCAGCAGCCTCATCTTACCTCAGTACCCCTGGTATCTATAGTATTAGATTAGGTAGACATGGTGGACAGGACTGTCAGCAGCCTCTTCATACCTCAGTACCCCTGGTATCTATAGTATTAAAATAGGTAGACATGGCGGATAGGACTAAGTAGCCTCATCATACCTCAGTACCCCTGGTATCTATAGTATTAGATTAGGTAGACATGGTGGATAGGACTGTAAGCAGCATCATCTTACCTCAGTACCCCTGGTATCTATAGTGTATTAAATTAGGTAGACATGGTGGATAGGACTGTAAGCAGCTTCATCTTACCTCAGTACCCCTGGTATCTATAGTATTAGATTAGGTAGACATGGTGGATAGGACTGTAAGCAGCCTCATCTTACCTCAGTACCCCTGGTATCTATAGTATTAGATTAGGTAGACATGGTGGACAGGACTGTCAGCAGCCTCTTCATACCTCAGTACCCCTGGTATCTATAGTATTAAATTAGGTAGACATGGTGGATAGGACTAAGTAGCCTCATCATACCTCAGTACCCCTGGTATCTATAGTATTAGATTAGGTAGACATGGTGGATAGGACTGTAAGCAGCCTCATCTTACCTCAGTATCCCTGGTATCTATAGTATTAGATTAGGTAGACATGGTGGACAGGACTGTCAGCAGCCTCTTCATACCTCAGTACCCCTGGTATCTATAGTATTAAAATAGGTAGACATGGCGGATAGGACTAAGTAGCCTCATCATACCTCAGTACCCCTGGTATCTATAGTATTAGATTAGGTAGACATGGTGGACAGGACTGTCAGCAGCCTCTTCATACCTCAGTACCCCTGGTATCTATAGTATTAAATTAGGTAGACATGGTGGATAGGACTGTAAGCAGCCTCATCTTACCTCAGTACCCCTGGTATCTATAGTATTAGATTAGGTAGACATGTTGGACAGGACTGTCAGCAGCCTCTTCATACCTCAGTACCCCTGGTATCTATAGTATTAAAATAGGTAGACATGGCGGATAGGACTAAGTAGCCTCATCATACCTCAGTACCCCTGGTATCTATAGTATTAGATTAGGTAGACATGGTGGACAGGACTGTCAGCAGCCTCTTCATACCTCAGTAACCCTGGTATCTATAGTATTAAATTAGGTAGACATGGTGGATAGGACTGTAAGCAGCCTCATCTTACCTCAGTACCCCTGGTATCTATAGTATTAGATTAGGTAGACATGTTGGACAGGACTGTCAGCAGCCTCTTCATACCTCAGTACCCCTGGTATCTATAGTATTAAAATAGGTAGACATGGCGGATAGGACTAAGTAGCCTCATCATACCTCAGTACCCCTGGTATCTATAGTATTAGATTAGGTAGACATGGTGGACAGGACTGTCAGCAGCCTCTTCATACCTCAGTACCCCTGGTATCTATAGTATTAAATTAGGTAGACATGGTGGATAGGACTGTAAGCAGCCTCATCTTACCTCAGTACCCCTGGTATCTATAGTATTAGATTAGGTAGACATGTTGGACAGGACTGTCAGCAGCCTCTTCATACCTCAGTACCCCTGGTATCTATAGTATTAAAATAGGTAGACATGGCGGATAGGACTAAGTAGCCTCATCATACCTCAGTACCCCTGGTATCTATAGTATTAGATTAGGTAGACATGGTGGACAGGACTGTCAGCAGCCTCTTCATACCTCAGTACCCCTGGTATCTATAGTATTAGATTAGGTAGACATGGTGGACAGGACTGTCAGCAGCCTCTTCATACCTCAGTACCCCTGGTATCTATAGTATTAAATTAGGTAGACATGGTGGATAGGACTGTAAGCAGCCTCATCTTACCTCAGTACCCCTGGTATCTATAGTATTAGATTAGGTAGACATGTTGGACAGGACTGTCAGCAGCCTCATCTTACCTCAGTACCCCTGGTATCTATAGTATTAGATTAGGTAGACATGGTGGACAGGACTGTCAGCAGCCTCTTCATACCTCAGTACCCCTGGTATCTATAGTATTAGATTAGGTAGACATGGTGGATAGGACTGTAAGCAGCCTCATCTTACCTCAGTACCCCTGGTATCTATAGTATTAGATTAGGTAGACATGGTGGATAGGACTGTAAGCAGCTTCATCTTACTTCAGTACTCCTGGTGTCTATAGTATTAGCTTCGGTAGACATGGTGGACAGGACTGTCAGCAGCCTCTTCATACCTCAGTACCCCTGGTATCTATAGTATTAAAATAGGTAGACATGGCGGATAGGACTAAGTAGCCTCATCATACCTCAGTACCCCTGGTATCTATAGTATTAGATTAGGTAGACATGGTGGATAGGACTGTAAGCAGCATCATCTTACCTCAGTACCCCTGGTATCTATAGTGTATTAAATTAGGTAGACATGGTGGATAGGACTGTAAGCAGCTTCATCTTACCTCAGTACCCCTGGTATCTATAGTATTAGATTAGGTAGACATGGTGGATAGGACTGTAAGCAGCCTCATCTTACCTCAGTACCCCTGGTATCTATAGTATTAGATTAGGTAGACATGGTGGACAGGACTGTCAGCAGCCTCTTCATACCTCAGTACCCCTGGTATCTATAGTATTAAATTAGGTAGACATGGTGGATAGGACTAAGTAGCCTCATCATACCTCAGTACCCCTGGTATCTATAGTATTAGATTAGGTAGACATGGTGGATAGGACTGTAAGCAGCCTCATCTTACCTCAGTATCCCTGGTATCTATAGTATTAGATTAGGTAGACATGGTGGACAGGACTGTCAGCAGCCTCTTCATACCTCAGTACCCCTGGTATCTATAGTATTAAAATAGGTAGACATGGCGGATAGGACTAAGTAGCCTCATCATACCTCAGTACCCCTGGTATCTATAGTATTAGATTAGGTAGACATGGTGGACAGGACTGTCAGCAGCCTCTTCATACCTCAGTACCCCTGGTATCTATAGTATTAAATTAGGTAGACATGGTGGATAGGACTGTAAGCAGCCTCATCTTACCTCAGTACCCCTGGTATCTATAGTATTAGATTAGGTAGACATGTTGGACAGGACTGTCAGCAGCCTCTTCATACCTCAGTACCCCTGGTATCTATAGTATTAAAATAGGTAGACATGGCGGATAGGACTAAGTAGCCTCATCATACCTCAGTACCCCTGGTATCTATAGTATTAGATTAGGTAGACATGGTGGATAGGACTGTAAGCAGCATCATCTTACCTCAGTACCCCTGGTATCTATAGTATTAAATTAGGTAGACATGGTGGATAGGACTGTAAGCAGCTTCATCTTACCTCAGTACCCCTGGTATCTATAGTATTAGATTAGGTAGACATGGTGGATAGAACTGTAAGCAGCCTCATCTTACCTCAGTACCCCTGGTATCTATAGTATTAGATTAGGTAGACATGGTGGACAGGACTGTCAGCAGCCTCTTCATACCTCAGTACCCCTGGTATCTATAGTATTAGATTAGGTAGACATGGTGGATAGGACTGTAAGGAGCCTCATCTTACCTCAGTACCCCTGGTATCTATAGTATTAGATTAGGTAGACATGGTGGATAGGACTGTAAGCAGCTTCATCTTACTTCAGTACTCCTGGTGTCTATAGTATTAGCTTAGGTAGACATGGTGGACAGGACTGTCAGCAGCCTCTTCTTACCTCAGTACCCCTGGTATCTATAGTATTAAATTAGGTAGACATGGTGGATAGGACTGTAAGCAGCCTCATCTTACCTCAGTACCCCTGGTATCTTTAGTATTAGATTAGCTAGACATGGTGGATGGGAGTGTGAGCAGCCTCATCTTAGCTCAGTACCTCTGGTATATATAATATTAGATTAGGTAGACATGGTGGACAGGACTGTAAGCAGCCTCTTCTTACCGCAGTACCACTGGTATCTCCAGTATTAGATCAGACAGGTTGGACAAAAGTGTGAGTAGCCTCTTCTTACTTAGACACCCCTGGCGTCTCGAATATTTGATAATTTATTTTTGTTCTATTTCTGGAATTAAATATTTATTTTCATTTTCATTCAGTTGAATGCTATTTGGTGGCAATTTGGAATACACAATTTTGGATCAGTTCACATTTATCCTGTGCTCTGTGATGAGCACATACACTAGAGTTTCCATCTACATATCCGAAATATATGATTAGTGAGGGCACACCACTCCCTAAGGGAGCAGCAAGCGAAACACGCATTGGGGTGTTTTGCAGGGGAAAAGCAGCACATTTACATCATGCCCTCAGGCTTGTTTCAATGGTACTTGCACAATTTACAAGTACTTTTTTTTTAGAAGAATTGTTTTAGATGTACTGCATTATATTAAATAGGTTATTTAAGTCAGTTATAGCACTACCACCTTTTATACGATATATATTTGGTGGACACCTAATTATTTCACTTTCATAAACATTTTTTTTTAACTTTTTATAATTATGTATTGATAGATGTGCCCTCATTATTAAATCATAATATTTTTTTGCTCTACATCTTCATATTTAATTTTAACAATACTATTTACACCTCCAATATTAATGTTTTTTTTATTCTACATTATATATGTAAACTTGTATTCAGGCACACTTTGAAATCCACAGAGCATAAGTTGTCTTTAATCTGCTGGAGCCTTGCACTGAAGAAACAAACATATAGTGCAGAGACTTTCATTGCCTGCTGAATTGTTACATTTTGGACACATCTGGCGTTAATGCGCTAGATGTGGTGTTAATATTTAACCCTATAAAGGCAACTGCAGCTTATGTGAAGTGCGTGACTCAAAGTGACATTTGAGGACTCTGGTGTAGTAATACAAATTATTATTCATTTATATTATGGGCTTTTGTGTATTTTGTAAAAACTCATATAAAACCCTTTCTTGAGACTTATATTCAGTAGTTTTAAATCATAATCAAGTACTTGTATATTTGTTTTTTATGTTATGTGATGTTTTAGTAGAGGTTCTATATATTTTTTGGTGTGAGTGGAGAATAAAACAGAATAAAACATTATTTCTCAATGCATTGTTGTGGTTCAGCGCAAATTTTTACATATAGGTAATTCTATATTATACAGATGAATTTATTTCTGGGCATTAAAGGGTTTTTAGCCTAGTAAAATTAGCTGCAGAATCATTGCAACATTGGGTCTAGCGCTGACCCTTATTCTATTGTTACTTACATTATATATATCTTTTTGGATTATTTTTTCCTCATGTTTTAATCATATGTTTCCCAGAAACTACTTTTTGGACATTTCACTCCTGTTTGAGTTACTGCTCCCTGTGGCAAACTTCTTTTTTTAACTTGTTTATGTCTTATGTTGTTTTAATGTGGTATAAATAAAGTACTCAATTCTTTTTTTTGTGTAGTTATCAGTCATAGCAGCTTACACCTGTTTACACTTGCTTTATTCCTTTTGGAGGTGCTGGTAAGTTTTTTTTGTTCTTGTTTGTCATTACATGTCTCACAAAGGAAAGTCTAGTCTCCTGACTTCATTACAGAACTGACAACACTGAGAGGAGAGCTATAACTGTAGATGTATTTGTAATAAGATGTTGAAGAGCTCTGCAGTACTATTTTAGCTATAAAGACACACAGTTATGCTGTGAGATCAGTACAGAAGTTAGTCACTACATGTCTCACACTAGTAATGCCCCCTTGATTTAAAATAATATCTGGAGGCAGAGTTTCAGGGAGATTTACATGTAATCCAAGGATCTTAACAACTCATTTACTAATTTAGAAAAATGTGGATTTCTCTGGAATAAGTAATCGGATCGCAGGTACCAAGGTATTTTTTTTCTTACACTTTCTATGACTTGCATTTCTACTGACAGATGAAGTCTTTTTAGCGATTTAGAACATATTTTCCTCTATTCTAGGGAACCACTATCTTGTGCTACTACATATGGCATATTATCCTATCTGCTGTTATAAAAATGTCCAATTTCCATTGGAAAAGGAAAGCGGAATGACTGTAGCCCTTGCTCTGCATTGTCGTTATGTAACATTTACCTGGGAAATTACAGCACAACCCTGGCACAACTGCTTGTCTTACAGCTTTATTTTATTACAAACAGTGTAATCAAAATGGAATTCCTTCCATGCCTGTTCCATACAGTAGCCATTTGTATTTGCTACCTTGGGTATACGATAGTGTTTGATACTGGGAGGCTGCTTTCCTGTGCTTACACAATATTTTCTGGGACTTGTTTCTGGGAATAGTCAAACAAAACTATTCCGAAGGCACCCCCCCCCCCCTTTTTTTTTTTTTTTTTTTTAAGAACTTAGCGCAGTAGTGGCAATTTCTATGACATTTCCCTCTTTCATTTTCTATACAAGACAAGCCAGGCCTGAAACGTAACTGCCAACTTTACTCTAAGAGGGGTACTCAGGCTTGACAAGACCACCTTTAAAATTCTGCCTTTGTTGGGCTCCTCTGCGAGAAATTATCTTTGTTATCTAGTTTCCTTCAAGTTGTGTGTAGCGCCGGTTTCTCTGCACTTCTCTGTCTCTGCCCTGAAGGGACGTCGAATCACATACCACTGCAGCCCGACTGCACCCTGCCTCACCTCCCAGCGGTAATCCCTGTGTGTCTCTCCTGTCTCCTCTCGCGGCCTGTGCATTCCGCACAGGTTCCCTGGGAGTGTGTGCTTGTACCCTTGTTCTGTTATAGGGCCAGTGCACCTGGAATAGGTCACCAGGTACTTAAGACATTTTCCCAATAGGGGAGGTGCCTGAGCAACATAGCCAGTTACTGTCTTTCTAGCTAGTTAGTTGTCAGGTCCCCATTGTCATTGTACCCACCTGCACCAGCCATCCTCCGTCCCTGCTGCAGCTGTCAGCACTAGAGTATCTGCCTGTCCATACCTGAGCCGCCCATTCCTACCATAGAGATCGTTGCCACAGTCCCGGACACTGCCCTGGGAGTGGCACTTGGTGTCTAGCCCTAAGGCCCGCTTATGTCAGGGTAAGCCCAGGTTACCCCTGTGGACCAGTGGGTTAACTCCCGCTTGCCGTCTCATCACCGGCAAGGCAAGTGTTACAGTGCGATTCTGTATCCCAATCTGAGTTATGGTTGGATCTCCAGAGGGCAACATTGGTAATTAGTGTGTCAAAGTCCTCAATAAAATGTTCTCAACTATACTGGCAAGGCAGCTTCAATATAAAAAGCCTATGCCTTATGTTTAATGGCATTGTAAAGTCTTCATTATATTTTGGCACAATATGTTTGACATTTGCTGTAGAGTACTAATTAGTAAATGTCCTCCAATTGTGGTTTTTTTCCACCTTTCCTCTCCTGGATGGAATTCTATTGCTGAACACTGTTTAAAGAGAATGTTATATCTACTTGTTTGGATCACTGGGTCTCCGAGACTTTAAGTTAACGTCCTTATATATCTCTTTCATTTCATTAGTTTACTTCCTAGCACTATTAAATCATTACTGTATTTATTTACCAAAAGAAAAAAAATTCTAAATATTTCCTCAAAAAATACTGTGACTTGATCAAAGGAAATTCTGGGGTGGGTTTTTAATTAGTCTATCCTACAAAAAAAGTTTAGAAAGCTTGTTTTAAGGACCTGTTAACCCATGAAATTAAAGGTCAAACCATATTCTCTAAATGCACATACCATTACACAATGGTTAATCTGTCAAGGATTAACTGACCTGCTAACATGAAGCTGGCCATACATATAGAAAAGAAAAGACACTTTATTCTTCATTTGCTGAGGTTTGTCTATATAGAAGTTGCATGTTATTGCCATGATGACATAAAATCTGTGATATACAATAATTTCTGTATATGAAAGGCTATCGATAGATCTATGTGTTTCCCGAGCTTGAGGTTGTGGATAGACTCTGTGTATACCACCCAGTGCATGAAGATAAGCTAGTCCACAACTACAAACAGCAAGATAAAGAAAGTCCATGGCCTAGAATAAAATCTTCCAAAGCTATATTTACATCTTCTTAAAAAGTATAAGACACATATTAATAGTTCCAAAACATGATTCAAATATAAAAAAAAAACCCCTAGGTTGTATTTCGAGCTAAACACATCAATAAGTGTGTCACGAACCACCGGGGGGGTCACTCAGAAATTCCCCGCGCTGGCTACCAGTACGTCACAATCTGGGGGTAACAAGCAGGGGTCACCCCTCCTTTATACCTCCCAACCGACAGAGCACGTGACGCGCTCTCTAGCGCCCCTCTTATAGTCAGGCCAATTATGGAATTGCCCGACAATAAGCAAGGAGGCCGCTATACTACTTATGCCAATTATTGAAGGGTCCCCGGTGAGAGTAGGGTATATATTCCCCCGACCTCCGCGGACTGAATATATAAAATCTTCCCGAATCTCACTGGCCTCCCCACTCCCCACAATAATCCTTGGCACAACTCGCTGCCACCAACCGATTTACGGTAACTATTAGCCGAACACACAGACGTGGGATTCAAGATCGAGATAACAGAACAGCCCAAGATTAATTATATAATTTAATCAGCCTAAAGCACACTAGAAACTACAATATATACAATAGGGAATCTACAGAATATACAGTTATGTCAGAGTACAGTTACAAGCAAAGCATGGTTTACAAACAGGCATACACAGTTCCAGCAGTTACCTTGTGCGTCTGGCCACAGGGGGGCGCTGTGGACCAGGTTTCCAGGATCTCTCTCACAGGTCTTCCCTGACCAGACCCCCGAGCAAAAGAACACTGGAAAATGGTCGAATTGGGGTTATCAACCTGGGCAAATCCAGGTCCCCTCCTACCTTTGTGACCTCAGAGGGAGCACTGCTCCACCCCTGGCTGGAGTTATGGACAATATCCACAACAGGGAATATGGGCCATAACTTTGCCTGGGAGCGTCGTAGGCGGACGCCAACGCTCTCATTGTGACAGTTATGAATTTAGCTACAGAACGAGAGGACTCATGACTTGTCTACTTGTTCAGGGAAGCACTGCCACTCCCCCCGCTTTGAGTCAGAATTATCCAGAAAGGGGATATTGGACATAACTTTGCCTGGGAGCGTCGTAGGCAGACGCCAATGCTCTCATTGTGACAGTTATGAATTTAGCTACAGAACGAGGGGACTCATGACTTGTCTGCCAGTTCCCCACCGGCCGATATCACGTTTGGGGTATTTCCCAATGTCCTACTCCCATAAAAAAGGTGTGCCAGCATCGTCCGCATGCGAAAACACCATTTTTATGGTTGCCATATTTATCGGAAATATGGGTTGCGAGATATGAACCATATTTTACTGGAGTCGTTCTGTCTGGATACTTCCATAGCCTTATAATGAGATACAACTCTTGTTACAGGGTCACGGCAGGGAGGCATCCTGTCTCCATTGTTCCCAGGTCATCTAATCTCCATATCACAGGAGATGGCCATGGGATGTGTTGCTAGGATGTGACACCTTCCTAGATGTCAGACATTGAGAACAAGAAGGGAGGGGGCACTGCCAGGGAGTGATGAGAGCGATTATGACTGGACATCATAATTCCTCTTCATATCCCAGGATTTTCCTCACACCTCCCCCCTTTTGAGGGCGCTAGGGGGCAGCACACTCCGGTGTTCCCCCGTGCGCCCGTCCGCGACCTCTCCTTGTCGGGACAGCCCGTCTGCGTTACCGTGGTCCTGGCCCCTTTTGTGGCGAATGGTGAAGTTGTATTGCTGGAGCGCAAGGCTCCATCGCAACAACCGTCCATTCGTCCCGGAGACGGTGTGCAACCAGCTGAGGGGATTGTGGTCCGTCTCCACGGTGAAGTGGCAACCGTATAGATAGGGTTGCAGACGCTGCAGGGCCCACACTATGGCCAGGCATTCCTTTTCCATCGTGGAATAGGCCACTTCCCTTGGTAACAGCTTCCTGCTCAGGTACAAGACTGGGTGCTCTTGGCTCGCAGAGTCCACCTGGCTGAGCACCGCACCGAGGCCGAAGTCACTGGTGTCGGTCTATACTACAAACGGCCGCGTGAAGTCGGCTGCCTGTAGCACGGGCGGGCTGGACAGGGCGTCCTTTAGGGCCCGGAAGGCTGTCTCGCAGTCCATTGTCCAATCGACTGCAGAGGGCAGCTTCTTCTTGGTGAGGTCCGTCAAGGGCTTTGCCAGGCTACTATAGCGTGGAACAAACCTCCTATAGTACCCGGCGGTCCCTAAGAAGGACATCACCTGCTTCTTGGTCCTGGGGGTGGGCCAGGATGCGATGGCCTCCACTTTCTCAGGCTCGGGCTTCAGTGTTCTCCCGCCTACCCGGTGACCGAGGTACTGGACCTCGCTCATGGAACCACCGGGGGGGTCACTCAGAAATTCCCCGCGCTGGCTACCAGTACGTCACAATCGGGGGGTAACAAGCAGGGGTCACCCCTCCTTTATACCTCCCGACCGACAGAGCACGTGACGTGCTCTCTAGCGCCCCTCTTATAGTCAGGCCAATTATGGAATTGCCCGACAAGAAGCAAGGAGGCCGCTATACTACTTATGCCGATTATTGAAGGGTCCCTGGTGAGAGTAGGGTATATATTCCCCCGACCTCCGCGGACGGAATATATAAAATCTTCCCGAATCTCACTGGCCTCTCCACAATAATCCTTGGCACAACTCGCTGCCACCAACCGATTTACGGTAACTATTAGCCGAACACACAGACGTGGGATTCAAGATTGAGATAACAGAACAGCCCAAGATTAATTATATAATTTAATCAGCCTAAAGCACACTAGAAACTACAATATATACAATAGGGAATCTACAGAATATACAGTCATGTCAGAGTACAGTTACAAGCAAAGCATGGTTTACAAACAGGCATACACAGTTCCAGCAGTTACCTTGTGCGTCTGGCCACAGGGGGGCGCCGTGGACCAGGTTTCCAGGATCTCTCTCACAGGTCTTCCCTGACCAGACCCCCGAGCAAAAGAACACTGGAAAATGGTCGAATTGGGGTTATCAACCTGGGCAAATCCAGGTCCCCTCCTACCTTTGTGACCTCAGAGGGACCACTGCTCCACCCCTGGCTGGAGTTATGGACAATATCAACAACAGGGAATATGGGCCATAACTTTGCCTGGGAGCGTCGTAGGCGGACGCAAACGCTCTCATTGTGACAGTTATGAATTTAGCTACAGAACGAGAGGACTCATGACTTGTCTACTAGTTCCCCATTGGCTGATATCACGCCTGGGGTACTTCCCAATGTCCTACTCCCATAAAAAAGGTGTGCCAGCATCATCCGCATGTGGAGACACCATTTTTATGGTTGCCATTTTTATCGGAAATATGGCTTGCAAGATATGAACCATATTTTACTGGAGTCGTTCTGTCTGGATACTTCCATAGCCTTATAATGAGATACAAACTCTTGTTACAGGGTCACGGCAGGGAGGCATCCTGTCTCCACTGTTCCCAGGTCATCTAATCTCCATATCACAGGAGATGGCCATGGGATGTGTTGCTAGGATGTGACACCTTTCCAGATGTCGGACATTGAGAACAAGAAGGGAGGGGGCACTGCCAGGGAGTGATGAGAGCGATTATGACTGGACATCATAATTCCTCTTCATATCCCAGGATTTTCCTCACAAAGTGCATTATACTTTTTAAGAAAATGTAAAGAAAAGCTCAGGAAGATTTCATTCCAAGTCCCTATTCTCTGGTTCCTCAGATTTTTTATATTTCCCCTGTGTATTGTTACTTGGATATCATCTTAGTTGTCGCCATGCTACAAAAATCTTGATCATAAACAGCATCAGGAGTTTTCATCATGACTGGGATATAATATACCATATTTTTCGCTTTATAAGACGCACCCCCAAATTTGGTGAAGGAATAGAGAATTTTTTAATAAATGGAGTCCGTCTTCTAATGCCAATGTCCGTCTAACAAATCATATAGGGTATATGTCCCTCATAGCCCCCCCATCCTAAAATTAGCCCCCTTTATCTGGATATGGCCACCTTATATTGAATATAGCCCCCTTGTGCTGGCATACGTCCCCCAGTGATGCCACATGTCCCCTATGGCTGGCACATGGCCCCTATGGCTGGCACACAGCCCATTATTGCTGCACACGGCCCCCTGTGGCTGGCACACGGCCCACTATTGCTGCACACGGCCCCCTGTGGCTGGCACACGTCCCACTATTGCTGCACACGGCCCCCTGTGGCTGGCACATGGCCCAGTATTGCTGCACACAGCCCCCTATGGCTGGCACACATCACCCTGTGTTAGATATCGCCCCCAGGCTGCTGCTTTTAGTAAAATAAAACACTCTTTCCTTACCTTCTCAGCGCTGTCCCTCCTCGTGTCTCCTTCCGTGCTTGTGAGCTCCGTCTTCCGCCACTTCCTGGTTCTCGGCGCCGGTCATGTGATCGGCACAGCAGAGTGATATCATCTCTGCGTGCCTGATCACAGACAGCAGCAGCAGAGACACCGGGAGATCAGCGCTGGAGGAGGTGAGTAAAGAGTGTTTTATTTTACTATGTGCAGCAGCATGGGGGCAATATCTAACACAGGGGAGGCATGTGACATCAAAGGCGAGCACAGGCACATATAATACGCGCCGCTCCCCCAGCCCATCGCCGCGGTGCGGTTTCAGCACCATAGTGATGGACACCGGCTGTGCATATTATATGAGCGGGAGCAGGAGATCAAAGGCTCCCTCCCGCAGCTTCACCAGCCCCCAGACCGCTCCAGAGCGGACCCTGCAGTATATTTATTTATACACCCCCCCCGTATATTCGAATTATAAGACGCACCCCCTACTTTCCCCCAAAATTTGGGGGAACAAAAGTGCGTCTTATAAAGCGAAAAATACGGTAATCACTTTGTCCTTTCAATAAATCGGTGGCCACTTACAATTTCTGGTACACCATTCCTATTGTAAAGATCCAAAAACTCACTAGTTGTGATCATTTTTTATTTGATGTTGTGTTGGGCCAATGGCCTATGATTGGCTCACTACTGCAGAGTGTATTGTCATCATAAAATACAGGTGCATACTCCCCAGGGGGCAATGCAGCTAGGATTTCACTGTGTTGAGCGCCTTTGCTGGCTGCCGGCAGTGTTTTCTCTGGCTGGTCTCCCCGAGATCAGTGATTGTTTTGTCTTGCTAAAATACAGAAAAGACAGAAGTGGACTTCTCGTAGAAGAACATGGTTTCTTGCAGGTAAGCCTACAGTTTTATCCCTCCTGCACACAGGACAGAGCCGTACCTGTGGGGCTTTTGTGAGCAGAAGAGCCACATCTGAATTATTGTGGTGACGTGCAGTGTCCAAAGCAATCTGGCCAGCCTAAAAACAAAAGAAATAACATGTAATCATTTCTCATGTAACAGATTATAAGGGAATAGATTAGTGGTAAAAATAACACAATTTTTCCTCCTTCAAACAACTGCAACAGACACGTACCCAGCAGCCATGACTCACAGCATTTAACATTCAATGCAGTCATTTTATTTATTTTACTCATTTATATAGCAGCATTAATTCCACAGCGCTTTACAAACATCATCATCTGATTTTACAAGAAAGCCTAGAGGCCCTATACATTAAAAACTACCAGAAATATACTGTAGTCCACAATTCACCAAGTCAGTATAAGAATGGCTAAAATTCTAAATTAGCATTGTATGTATGTATTTCTTTATCATACAATTTTGGTGCCAATTTTTGCCACAAAGTAATCCAATAATATTGACCCACAAACAAATGTATTTCATTAGTATTTTATGTGATATACCAATACTAAGTAGCAAGTATTTGTGAAATGAAAAGGAAATGATACACAGTTTTCTAAATAATTTAAACCTGTAAGGCTGAAAATTGTGACATGCATTTGTATTCAGACCCATTTAGTCGTATACCCCTAGATATAATCCTGAGTGACCAATTACCTCCAGACCACCTAATTAGTAAATTATATCCACCTGTGTTTAGTTATTTGTTAGTATAATTATATAATTATAGGTGTTCTGTGAAGGCCTCAGAGGTTTATTTCAGAACATGGGATAAAAAAAAATCATGAAAACAAAGGAACACACCAGACAGATCAGGGATAAAGTTGCGGAACGAGTAAAGCAGGCTTAGGTTATAAAAAAAATAGCCCAAGCTCTCAGCATCTCACAGAGCACTGTTCAAGCCATCATCTAAAAATAGAAGGAGTATGGCACAATTGCAAACTTACCAAGACATGGCTGTCCGCCTAAACTGACATCACAAGCAAGGAGAACCCTAATTAGGCCAAGAGGCCCAAGGTCACTATGGAGGAGGTGCAGAGTTCCACAACTCAGATGGGAGAATCAGTCAACAGGACAAATATTAGTAATATGCTCCACAAGTCTGGCCTTTTTGAAAGAGTGGCAAGAAAAAAGCCATAAGAAATATAATTTGCTGTTTGCAAAAATCCATGTAGGGGACAAAGCTAGTAAAAGGAAGACGGTGCTCTGGTGAGATGTGACCAAAGTAGAACTTTTTGGACTAAATGCAATACACTGTAAGTGGCGGAAAACTAACTCTGCACATCACCCTGAAAACACAATCCCCACCATCAAACATGGTGGTGACAGCATAATCCTGTGGGGATGCTTTTCTTCATCAAGAACAGGGACAGGGAAGCTTGTCAAGAGTTGATGGGAAGATGGATGGAGCTAAATACAGGGTAAACCTGGAGGAAAACCTGTTACAGGCTGCAAATGGCCTAATATTGGGGTGTAGATTCACCTTTCAGTAGCACAAAGAACATACTGCCAGAGCTACAATGGAAAAGTTTAGATCAAAGCATATTCATGTGTTTGAATGGCCCAAAATCCAGACCTATATCCCATTGAGAATCTGTGACAAGACTTGAAAATTGTTGTTCATAGATGGTCTCCATCCAATTTCAAGGAGCTAGAGCGGTTTTGAAAAAAAAGTGGGGCAAAAATTCCATCTTCTGGACGTTCAAAGTTGGTAGAGACCTACCCTAAAAGACTTGCACCAGTAATTGCAGTGAAAGGTGGTCCTAAAAAGTAATTACTCAGAAATGCAAAATAAAAATAAATGCACATTACAATTTTCAGATGTATATTTTTAAAATATTTACAAAACCATGCATCATTTCCTTTACACTTCACAAGTACTTGCTATATTGTGTTGGAATATGACATATAAAATACATTTAAGTTTGTTGGTGTAATGTCCATGAATGTGGAAAAGTTCACAGGGTATGAAAACTTTTCAAGCCCCTGTAGATGAACTACAAGTGCATCTCCATAAATAAGAATATCATCAAAAATTTATTTCAGTAATTCAATACAAAAAGGGAAATGCATATATTATTAGAGTTGAGCGATGTTCGAGTCGAACGGTTCGCCAATTTCATGTTCGAGTGATTTTGGGCGGTGTTCGAGTCGGTCGACGAACTCGAACGATTTGCTTAAAGTTCGGCAGTTCGAATTACGTTCGAGAACGGTTCGATCACCAAAAGCGTGGCTTTTCACAGTAAGGCTATGAGCGCACGTTGCGTATCTGCATGCGTTCTGCGTCCCCAGCACAATCCCTCTCTCTTTCCTACTCACCGATCACGGGCACCTCGCTGCACAGCTGTCACAAATCTCCCGCAGCTTTTCCTCTTTTGAAAATAGCTGCAGCTTCATTATTCAATCAGTTATTCCGTGCTTTCCCCGCCCACTGGCGCCCATGATTGGTTGCAGTCAGACACACCCCCATGATAAGTGACAGCTGTCTCACTGGAACCAATCACAGCCGCAAGCTGTGTTTCCCCCCAATTTTGATACCAGCCAAGATAAAGCCACACGGCTGGAGGTTGGTATTGTCAGGATGGGGAGCGCCACGTTATGGGGAGCCCACCACCCTAACAATATCACCCAGCAGCCGCCCGGAATTGCCGCATCCATTAGATGCGACAGTCCCGGGACTCTACCCAGCTCATCCCGAATTGCCCTGGTGCGGTGGCAATCGGGGTAATAAGGAGTTAATCATGGCAGGCGTCTCCCCGAGATACCTTCCATGATTAACCTGAAAGTGAAAGTAAATAAACACACACAACGAAAAATCCTTTATTTGGAATAAAAGACAAAAAAACACCCTCTTTCACCATTTTATTAGAATCCCCAAACAACAATCCAGATCCGACGTAATCCACAGAGGTCCCGCGACACATCCAGCTCTGCTACATAAAGCTGACAAGAGCAGCAGTAGAACAGGAGCGCTCTGTGTCAGATCCACGGAACAATGAAGTGAGCCGCGCTGTCAGCGGATACTTCACCCAGCTAGTGCCTGCGTGTGCGGTGATGATGGGGCTTGTAGTGCCTGCGTGTGCGGTGATGATGGGGGTTGTAGTGCCTGCATGTGTGCGGTGATGAGTGCGGTACTGCCGGGGTTTGCACGCCCGTCCATCCATCCATCCGCCTATCCATCCACCCATCCATCCATCCATGCATCCATCCATCCATCCATCCGCCCATCCATCTGCCCATCCATCCATCCTTGCAGCTGAACAATCTGCTTCTAAATTCTCTACTGCAGTATAGAGTTAAAGATTACCAAATCTTCCTATGCTTTTCATGAGAGGCAGTGGCTCAAGGGATAGAGCTCCCGCCTAAGGAGAGTTCACGAGTTTGAATCCCAGCCGTCCTGGTAAAGAATTTAATTTATTTTTAATTTTAAATTATAATTATTATTTATTTATAATTATAATTTAATTATGCAATGAGGGGAGGAGCCGGACATCAGCTGTGAGCCGCAGGACACACCTCTAAAATCGGAGCAGTTCACGGAATGAGGCGGAATTGCTCTCTCCTCTCTCTCTTCTCTCTCTCTCTCCCTCTCTTTTTCTCTCTCTCTTTCTCTTCTCTCCCTTCTCTCTCTCTTCTCTCTCCTCTCTCTTTTCTCGCTCTGTCCTCTCTCTCTTTTCTCTCTCCTCTCTCTCTCTTCAGCTGGAAGAGTTGGATACAGCGCCAGAAGATGGCGCTTCTATGAAAGCGCCATTTTCTGGGGCGGCTGCGGACTGCAATTCGCAGCAGGGGTGTCCAGAAAGCTTGGGCACCCTGAGTTGCGGATTCCAATCCCCAGCTGCCTAGTTGTACCTGGCTGGACACAAAAATTGGGCGAAGCCCACGTCATTTTTTTTAAATTATTTAATGAAATTCATGAAATAATTAAAAAAAAAAAAAAGGGCTTCCCTATATTTTTGGTTCCCAGCCGGGTACAAATAGGCAGCTGGGGGTTGGGGGCAGCCGGTTGCTGCTTGCTGTACCTGGCTAGCATACAAAAACATGGCGAAGCCCACAATTTTTTTGGGTGGCAAACTCCTGCATACAGTCCTGGATGGAGTATGCTGAGCCTTGTAGTTCTGCAGCTGATGTCTGTATGTATGGAGGAGAGCAGACAGCAGCTGCAGAACTACAAGGCTCAGCATACTCCATCCAGGACTGTATGCAGGAGTTTATTGCCCCCCCAAAAAATGACGTGGGCTTTGCCATATTTTTGTATGCTAGCCAGGTACAGCAGGCAGGTACGGCTGCCCCCAACCCCCAGCTGCCTATTTGTACCCGGCTGGGAACTAAAAAAATAGGGAAGCCCTTTTTTTAATTATTTCATGAAATAATTAAAAACAAAAGCGACATAGGCTTGCCCCATTTTTGTGTCCAGCCAAGTACAACTAGGCAGCTGGGGGGGCAGGGCGATGTAGCCGACCAGAGAGGACGCATGGGAAGAGAGCTCCTATAATCCTGATCTTATCCTGGCCATTTACACCCGGTTACCTGATCCATTTACTCACTGACCTGCTGCTGTGACAGGAGACACCATCTGGAGGCTGCAGACTCCCACTGGAGCTATTCTCTGACTCCTGCACGGCGTTGCTGGATCTCCTGAGGCTGGAGAGTGTGGAGCAGCAGCCATCTTCCCTACAGCATGCATTTCCACAGTGAGCAGCAGAGCATGACTCCTGAGAGCAGTGAGGAGTGACAGATTTATGGCCAGAGGTGAAGACCCAGGAGTGGTGAGCACAGGGAGTTAATCCCTTAGCTGTGTAACTGGCAGTCAGTGTGCAGCAGGGGCTGGTGGCTGTGTGGGAGACTTTAACCCATAGAGTGCTGGAGGGTCTGGAGTGTGTGCCTTGCAAAAGAGGCCCTGCAGATTCTTCCTGACACATGAAAACAAATAAGTGGCACATATTGAAGTCCACACGCTGCGCAGGCCTGCATCATCCTGATAAATACACCCTGAGTGCTGTGCTGTGCTGCCCTGGGACTCCCTTCATTCTTATTATCCACCATATAAGTGGCTGTTTTCCGGCTCTCTGGACGTGGTGAGGAAGTGGAGACAGACATATTACTAAATATACATTATAAAGGCACAGATTCAGACGCACGGGGGCACGATAAGAGAGGGGTGCAGAATCAGCAAATCCCCAGTGTATCAATATGAGTCCTCCTAAACAAAGTGGAGCTATTGACAAACTTAAGGAGTTCGCAAGGGGTGGTCAGGCAGATGCCCCTAAAGCCAAGAGAAATGCCACCCCAAACGGTCAGGCACTATTGGATGACGGGTCAGAGGATAAAGGGGATTTAACCCTGAGGCAGGTGTATGACCAATTTCTACAAGCAACAGCTCCCTCACAGGGAAAATTGAGCAGGTACATTCAGAGGTGGGCCTCCTGCGTCAGGACATGCAATCCTTGAGGGCCCGAACAGCGGAAGTCGAGACGCGAGTGTGTGAACTTGAGGATCAAACTGTAACACTCAAAACAAAAATGACCACAATGGCCGGATCGGCAAATGCATGGCGCCAGAAAGCAGACGATCTGGAGAACCGCATGCGTCGAAACAATATACGAATCATAGGACTGCCAGAGCGCTCGGAAGGTCAGCATCCGGAACAATTCCTGGAGGAGTGGCTGAAATGTAATCTCGGAGATGAGTTCTCCTCGACATTTGCGGTGGAGAGGGCGCACAGAGTTCCAACGAGGCCTCCTATTCCAGGCGCGCCACCACGTCCCTTTTTAGCAAGGATGCTCAACTGCAGAGATAGAGACACAGCACTCCGTCTGGCCCGACAGAAGAGCCCACTCAAGTTCAATAATGCTGCGCTCTCGATCTTTCCGGACTTTTCGGTGGACCTCCAGAAACAGAGGGCCCACTTCATGGAGGTGAAGAAGAAATTAAGGGAGCGGAACATCATCTACTCTATGCTGTATCCTGCCCGGCTCCGCATAGTGCATGAAGGGTCGCCTCTGTTTTTTGCTACACCTGCTGATGCTGAGGACTGGCTACAGGTACATCCGAAACCTAAGGGGCAGAAGCAATGAGATTACTTTCCTAGGTGACATTTTCTGTACCCACTGGCGACCCTCTTCTTCCATGGTTGCTTGAAGCCCCCTTTGGAGACAGATGGGACTTCCCCGTGCCTCAAGTGATGGAGGAATTGGCCAGGAATTGGTTCTTGTGAAATGGGAGCCCTATCTTGTGCACCCTTATACCACCTATACCAGGACACTGTATTCAGTGGTGGTATCCCCATTGATGTTTGAAATGTTTTACAGGACTTATCGGAAAGGTCCTGAAGTTCGATATTGGTTCTTTATGTTTACAGCTGCAATTGCATTAACTTTATTTCTTTGCAGGGACAGGCTTATTACTGTTGGAGGGTTAACCACACTTACTTGCAGGGCAGAAAGCGTCTTATACCTGGGATCCTGGTTCTATAAAAAGATGTATGTAATATGGGGTCGGAGCTAATATTTATGACCTGGAATGTCAGAGGCCTTAAATCGCCCAAAAAAACGTATTAAGGTATTCTCCCAAATTAAGCAAGTCAAGGCCCAACTGGTGGTACTGGTAGAGACTCACCTCACACGGGACACAGCCAGACTAGTAAACAAACCGTGGGTACAATGGTCGGCACATGTGTTCCACACCAGCTACTCCAGGGGTGTCTCTCTATTGGTCCATAGACATATCCGTTGGGAAGTGAAGGTGGTGAGGCGTGACCCGGAGGGGCGATTTGTGTTTATATATGCGTCCATAAACTCTAGAGATTATGTGCTATTATGTATTTACAACCCCCCGCCAGCTCGCATATCCATTCTTAAACAAGCACTGAGCTTTGCCCTCAATTATCCAGATGCGTATGTGTTATGTATGGGGGATTTTAATCTTGTGATGAATGAGGAGCAGGACAGGTTTCGGATGGATGGAGGGGGACAACATTCGGCCACACACTTGACTGATTTGCAGCAATGCGCGGAGGGAGGAGGGTGGATTGACCTTTGGCGACTCCGGCATCCTAACACCCGAGAATATACATGTCATTCTTCTACTAGACGCACGCTGTCCCGACTGGATTATATTTTTGGGTCGAGCAATATCGCAACCTGGGTGGATGACGTGGTACACGGGGTCAGGGGCATATCAGATCACAGCCCAGTGATTCTTACTATGAAGACTAACCTAGGTGTTGGTAAACCCTTTTGGAGGTTAAACCCCTTTTGGCTGAAACTAATAGATCAAAGTGATAGAACTCTGACCCAAATAGAGGATTTCCTGGAAGCCCACCCTAAACCCTGGAATATTAACTTGGTGTGGGACACTCTTAAAGCCTACCTTAGAGGGTGTTTGTCTTCAACCATAACATATCTTAAAAGAGTGACTAGAACTGAGGATGATATAGTAGAGGGGAGACTTAGGGACTCAGAGGCAATATATATATCGGCCCCAACCGATGGAAATAGGGCGGCCTGGATGCAATCATATAGGTTATATATGCAGCACTCTGAGACCAAGTCCAAACGCAAATTGTTCTTTACCCGACAATCATATTTTGAGCTTGGAAATCAATCCAGTAAATTATTGGCATATATGGTTAGGCAACACAACACTTCAAATACAATATTGGGTATACGGAGGATGGATGGCTCAATAGCTACATCCCCTGAGAATATTTTAGAGTGCTTTTGTGAATACTATAAAACCCTATACACATCTAGAAATCCTCATGGAGTTCAAAGTTGCATGATATATTTGTCAGATTTGGAGTTTCCCACTTTGAGTGGATCACAACGGGAGTCTCTGGAGGCGGACATCACACTGGATGAAGTGATTACTGCCATCTCGGATATGGCTAGGGGGAAATCTCCGGGTCCAGATGGCCTTCCCATAGAATTCTATAGTAAATATTGTGACGTATTGGCCCCGATTCTTTTAGAGGTTTTCTCACATTTTTCAGCCGGCGACTCTCTACCTGCCTCCTTATACGAAGCACATATAGTCGTGCTGAGGAAGGAGGGTAAAGACCCACTAGACTGTGGTTCATACCGTCCTATATCCCTAGTTAATGTGGATTACAAGATCTTTACCAAAATACTGGCGTCCAGGCTAAAGCCCGCTACACACGCTTCAATATATCTCACAATCCGTCGTTGGGGTCAAGTTGTAAGTGACGCACATCCGGCATCGTTTGTGACGTATCTGCGTGTGACAGCTACATGCGATCAGGATTGAACGCAAAACCGTTGATCGCAAACACATCGTATCATTCTCTAGAATTGAGCGTTTTGTTGCAAGAACCTAGTCAATTGTAACGTGTGACATCCCTCATACGATTTTGTTGTCTGATGCTATGTGCGCAGGTGTGCGCTCTGCACCGCAGCGTAAAAAAGGTCTGCTTCAGAGCGCAGCTAAAAAGCTGCGTTCTGAAGCGCCTCACAATGTCTGTCATGCACTAATCTCTGTCAGTCAGTCACTATCTCTGTCCCTCACTCTCTGTCCATGTCAGTCTATCCCCCTCTCTCATATACTCACCGATCCCCGATCCCTGGCGCTGCACGGCATTCACACTGCTCCGGCGGCTTTTACTGTTTTGAAAAAGCCGGCCGCCCATTAAACAATCTCCTATTCCCTGCTTTCCCCGCCCACCGGCGCCTATGATTGGTTACAGTGAGACACGCCCCCACTCTGAGTGACAGGTGTCACACTGCACCCAATCACAGCAGCCGGTGGGCGTGTCTATACTGTGTAGTGAAATAAATAATTAAATAATTAAAAAAAACGGCGTGCGGTTCCCCCCATTTTTAAAACCAGCCAGATAAAGCCATACGGCTGAAGGCTGGTATTCTCAGGATGGGGAGCTCCACGTTATGGGGAGCCCCCCACCCTAACAATATCAGCCAACAGCCGCCCAGAATTGCCGCATACATTAGATGCGGCTGTTCTGGGACTGTACCCGGCTCTTCCCGATTTGCCCTGGTGCGTTGGCAAATCGGGGTAATAAGGAGTTATTGGCAGCCCATAGCTGCCAATAAGTCCTAGATTAATCATGTTAGGCGTCTATGAGACACCTTCCATGATTAATCTGTAAGTTACAGTAAATAAACACACACACACCCGAAAAAATCCTTTATTAGAAATAAAAACACACACATATACCCTGGTTCACCACTTTAATCAGCCCCAAAAAGCCCTCCTTGTCCGGCGTAATCCAGGATGATCCAGCGTCGCTTCCACCGCAGCTGCATGGAGGTGACCGGAGCCGCAGCAGACACAGCCGCTCCGGTCACCTCCATGCAGCAAATGAACACAGCCGCGCGATCAGCTGAGCTATCACTGAGGTTACCCGCGGCCACCGGTGGATGCAGCGGTGGCCGCGGGTAACCTCAGTGACAGCAGCTGATCGCGCGGCTGTGTTCATTTGCTGCATGGAGGTGACCGGAGCGGCTGTGTCTGCTGCGGCTCCGGTCACCTCCATGCAGCTGCGGTGGAAGCAACGCTGGATCATCCTGGATTACGCCGGACAAGGAGGGCTTTTTGGGGCTGATTAAAGTGGTGAACCAGGGTATATGTGTGTGTTTTTATTTCTAATAAAGGATTTTTTCAGGTGTGTGTGTTTATTTACTGTAACTTACAGATTAATCATGGAAGGTGTCTCATAGACGCCTAACATGATTAATCTAGGACTTATTGGCAGCTATGGGCTGCCAATAACTCCTTATTACCCCGATTTGCCAACGCACCAGGGTAAATCGGGAAGAGCCGGGTACAGTCCCAGAACAGCCGCATCTAATGTATGCGGCAATTCTGGGCGGCTGTTGGCTGATATTGTTAGGGTGGGGGGCTCCCCATAACGTGGAGCTCCCCATCCTGAGAATACCAGCCTTCAGCCGTATGGCTTTATCTGGCTGGTTTTAAAAATGGGGGGAACCGCACGCCGTTTTTTTTAATTATTTAATTATTTATTTCACTACACAGTATAGACACGCCCACCGGCTGCTGTGATTGGGTGCAGTGTGACACCTGTCACTCAGAGTGGGGGCGTGTCTCACTGTAACCAATCATAGGCGCCGGTGGGCGGGGAAAGCAGGGAATACGAAATTGTTTAATGGGCGGCCGGCTTTCTCAAAACAGTAAAAGCCGCCGGAGCAGTGTGAATGCCGTGCAGAGCCGGGGATCGGGGATTGGTGAGTATGAGAGAGGGCTGCTAACTTCAGTTACTCAGGAGATTAGCGGTCACCGGTGAGTCTTCACTGGTGACCGCTAATCAGGACGCGGCACAGACAGAGCCGCAGCATCACAATGAAGTCGGGTGAGGTTCACCCGAGTTCATTCTGACAGTGCGGCTCTGTCTGTGTCTGCTGTCATCTGCCATTCAGCTCTGCTACATGGCTGTCTGTGTCTGCTGTTAGCGGCCATGTAGCAGAGCTGAATGGCAGATGACATAGTAAAAACGCATCCCACATTACACACGCTTGGCAAGTCAATAAATAAAAAAAAAAAAAAAGGTGCCCAATGCATACGTCAAAGAACACATGATCTAAAGGATCGCACACACAATTGACCAATTTAACATAGACTACTAACGCTCGTGTGACAGCAAATGAACGACCAACGTGAAATCTCATAGATCCCGTATGCAACCTGGGCGTGTCACATCGCAAATGCGATTGTACAACTAATTGCAACGTGTAAAGTGGGCTTTAATTCAGTCATATTGAGTATAGTTCACCCAGATCAAACCGGATTTATGCCTGGGAAAAACACCTCTATAAATATAAGACGGGTCCAGTCCATAGTGCAATATAGCACACTGGTCCAGGAGAACGAGTGGGTCTTGGCCTCGCTGGACGCGGCCAAGGCATTTGACTAAATTCAGTAACTGGATTCATATGTTGTATAGGTCCCCGACAGCCAGGATACTAGTCAATGGTGCTATGTCTACACCCTTCTCATTGAACCGGGCCACAAGACAGGGATGCCCTCTGTCTCCAGCATTGTTTGCACTAGTTATTGAAGCTTTGGCAATTAGAATCCGCTCTCATCCACAGATCACTGGAATCACTATAGCCGACCGCACAGATCAAATAGGATTGTATGCGGATGACATGGTTGTCTTCTTAGATCGAGTGCAAGAGACTCTACCGGTGGTTATAGACACTATAGACAAATTTGGGGAGTTTTCGGGACTACGCATCAACTGGGATAAGTCTGCTTTGATGCTATTAATGAACGGGTCTGGAATTTCAATGGAGGGTAGGTCACCTTTGCAAGTGGTAACTAGCTTTAAATACCTGGGAATACACATACAGAAAGACCATACACTAGACCTGCAGACGAGTATAACACCACTTCTGGAACACGTTAAACTTAAATATAACTTGTGGAGCAAGCTACTCCTGTCAGTGGTTGGCAGAATAAATTTAATCAAAATGATATTACTTCCAAAGCTTAGTTATACACTACAACATAGTGCAGTATCAGTACCCAATTCCTTCTTCTCAATGTTGAACTCGCTTACTACCTCTTTCATATGGGGGAAATCCAGACCCAAACTTCGGTTATCAATTTTA
The DNA here is from genome assembly GCF_048569485.1 of Anomaloglossus baeobatrachus. Taxonomy (NCBI): domain Eukaryota; kingdom Metazoa; phylum Chordata; class Amphibia; order Anura; family Aromobatidae; genus Anomaloglossus; species Anomaloglossus baeobatrachus. The sequence continues at coordinate 361,294,881 of NC_134355.1, forward strand.
CAGAGATCCAAAAGACTGGGAGGGATGGCTTTACCGGAGTTCTTCCTCTACTACCTCGCGGGACAGCTTAGGGCACTAGAGACTTGGATGCCTGGATGTCAGCCGCCAAACTCTGAGAGTCACTTGGCACACGCGGCTGGGACTGATTGTTTAGTGGGTTTTCTGGAATCAGATGGACTGAGAACACCACGGCAATTACCCCTCCTCAGGTTGGCAAGATTAGTCTGGCGACAAGCCAAGAGGGTGGTACACTTCGAAGGGGTGGTGGCGGAACTCCCATTATGGGGGAATAGCCACTTCCATACTCTGAGAGATCACCACTCGGCGCAATTCTGGGCCACTCACAGCATCAGTGCATTAGGTGATCTTTTTGTCCCGGGAACCACAACCTTCAAGTCCTTTGAACAAGTCCAGATTGAATATAATGTTCCAAGATCACAGTTTTTTAGATACCTGCAGATTCGCACAGCGATTCAATCCCACATACAGAAAATTGGAGTGAGGAAATTGATATCATCACTTCCTATGATAGGTATTCTAAAATCACAAGGACCTCGAGGCCTCATCTCAGCTATATATACTTACCTGTTGTCGGTGGGGGTGGAGTCGGACCCCTTGCCAGCCCAGGATAGATGGAAATCTCTAATTCCCTCTCTACAGGGAGAGGAATGGGAAGAGATATTGGAATCTCCGACTGCGGTATCCCCATCAGTTAATAAGTTGATTCAATGCTACATTGTCCACCAGGCATACCTTACTCCAACTCGATTATTTAGTATGGGCCGTTCTCGTACATCGGAGTGCCCGAGGTGTCGTCTCTCAGGGGCAAATTTTATACATATGATCTGGAGCTGTCCCAATATATCTTCGTACTGGCGGGGAGTGACATCTCTGCTGACATCGATTGTGTCGATTCCTGTTTTGTGTGACCCTTTGATATGCCTGTTTGGGGTGGTGGAGGAAGAGTCCTGGGATCATTACATGACAATATTCCTCAGAGAGGCATTGTTTCTGGCTAGGAAATTAATAGCTCTGAGGTGGATGGGAGATTCAAATCCAACTGTGCGGTCCTGGGTTAAACTAGTCAATGCAACCATATCTATGAGCGGGCGGTATATTATAATAGGGGGTGCCCGGGAAAATTTAACAAAATCTGGGGTTTGTGGAATTCTTCTCCAGACACACTTGCGGAGGTTTGAGGGAGATTATGCGAATAATGGTGGTTCCCGCTAGATGTTGGGATATGAAACACTGTCCAATGGTATATTGAGGTATAATAATGCAATGTGGCTGTTGTTGTTCTTTCTTTTCTCCTTTTTCTCTTCCTTTTTCTATCTTGTTTTCAAAATATGGTCATGCTGATAGAGCTGGTCTTAAGCCCGCTACACACGCTTCAATATATCTCACAATCCGTCGTTGGGGTCAAGTTGTAAGTGACGCACATCCGGCATTGTTTGTGAGGTATCTGCGTGTGACAGCTACATGCGATCAGGATTGAACGCAAAACCGTTGATCGCAAACACATCGTATCATTCTCTAGAATTGAGCGTTTTGTTGCACGAACCTAGTCAATTGTAACGTGTGACATCCCTCATACGATTTTGTTGTCTGATGCTATGTGCGCAGGTGTGCGCTCTGCACCGCAGCTTAAAAAAGGTCTGCTTCAGAGCGCAGCTGAAAAGCTGCGTTCTGAAGCGCCTCACAATGTCTGTCATGCACTAATCTCTGTCAGTCCGTCACTATCTCTGTCCCTCACTCTCACTCCATGTCAGTCTATCCCCCTCTCTCATATACTCACCGATCCCCGATCCCTGGCGCTGCACGGCATTCACACTGCTCCGGCGGCTTTTACTGTTTTGAAAAAGCCGGCCGCCCATTAAACAATTTCGTATTCCCTGCTTTCCCCGCCCACCAGCGCCTATGATTGGTTACAGTGAGACACGCCCCCACTCTGAGTGACAGGTGTCACACTGCACCCAATCACAGCAGCCGGTGGGCGTGTCTATACTGTGTAGTGAAATAAATAATTAAATAATTAAAAAAAACGGCGTGCGGTTCCCCCCATTTTTAAAACCAGCCAGATAAAGCCATACGGCTGAAGGCTGGTATTCTCAGGATGGGGAGCTCCACGTTATGGGGAGCCCCCCACCCTAACAATATCAGCCAACAGCCGCCCAGAATTGCCGCATACATTATATGCGACAGTTCTGGGACTGTACCCGGCTCTTCCCGATTTACCCTGGTGCGTTGGCAAATCGGGGTAATAAGGAGTTATTGGCAGCCCATAGCTGCCAATAAGTCCTAGATTAATCATGTCAGGCGTCTATGAGACACCCTCCATGATTAATCTGTAAGTTACAGTAAATAAACACACACCAGAAAAAATCCTTTATTAGAAATAAAAACACACACATATACCCTGGTTCACCACTTTAATCAGCCCCAAAAAGCCCTCCTTGTCCGGCGTAATCCAGGATGATCCAGCGTCGCTTCCACCGCAGCTGCATGGAGGTGACCGGAGCCGCAGCAGACACAGCCGCTCCGGTCACCTCCATGCAGCAAATGAAGACAGCCGTGCGATCAGCTGCTGTCACTGAGGTTACCCGCGGCCACCGGTGGATGCAGCGGTGGCCGCGGGTAACCTCAGTGACAGCAGCTGATCGCGCGGCTGTGTTCATTTGCTGCGTGGAGGTGACCGGAGCGGCTGTGTCTGCTGCGGCTCCGGTCACCTCCATGCAGCTGCGGTGGAAGCGACGCTGGATCATCCTGGATTACGCCGGACAAGGAGGGCTTTTTGGGGCTGATTAAAGTGGTGAACCAGGGTATATGTGTGTGTTTTTATTTCTAATAAAGGATTTTTTCTGGTGTGTGTGTTTATTTACTGTAACTTACAGATTAATCATGGAGGGTGTCTCATAGACGCCTGACATGATTAATCTAGGACTTATTGGCAGCTATGGGCTGCCAATAACTTCTTATTACCCCGATTTGCCAACGCACCAGGGTAAATCGGGAAGAGCCGGGTACAGTCCCAGAACTGTCGCATATAATGTATGCGGCAATTCTGGGCGGCTGTTGGCTGATATTGTTAGGGTGGGGGGCTCCCCATAACGTGGAGCTCCCCATCCTGAGAATACCAGCCTTCAGCCGTATGGCTTTATCTGGCTGGTTTTAAAAATGGGGGGAACCGCACGCCGGTTTTTTTAATTATTTAATTATTTATTTCACTACACAGTATAGACACGCCCACCGGCTGCTGTGATTGGGTGCAGTGTGACACCTGTCACTCAGAGTGGGGGCGTGTCTCACTGTAACCAATCATAGGCGCTGGTGGGCGGGGAAAGCAGGGAATACGAAATTGTTTAATGGGCGGCCGGCTTTTTCAAAACAGTAAAAGCCGCCGGAGCAGTGAGAAAGCCGTGCAGCGCCGGGGATCGGGGATTGGTGAGTATATGAGAGAGGGCTGCTAACTTCAGTTACTCAGGAGTTTAGCGGTCACCGGTGAGTCTTCACTGGTGACCGCTAATCAGGACGCGACACAGACAGAGCCGCAGCATCACAATGAAGTCGGGTGAAGTTCACCCGAGTTCATTCTGACAGTGCGGCTCTGTCTGTGTCTGCTGTCATCTGCCATTCAGCTCTGCTACATGGCTGTCTGTGTCTGCTGTTAGCGGCCATGTAGCAGAGCTGAATGGCAGATGACATAGTAAAAACGCATCCCTACACATTACACACGCTTGGCAAGTCAATAAATAAAAAAAAAAAAAAGTGCTCAATGCATACGTCACAGAACACATGATCTAAAGGATCGCACACAAAATTGACCAATTTAACATAGACTACTAACGCTCGTGTGACAGCAAATGAACGACCAACGTGAAATCTCATAGATCCCGTATGCAACCTGGGCGTGTCACATTGCAAATGCGATTGTACAACTAATTGCAACGTGTAAAGTGGGCTTTAGGCTCAATATAAAATTAGATATATATGCAAATGATAAGACGTTTGGATAATAACATTGTTCTATGTTAAGTGCTAAAGATATTATGGACTTTATATGACTGTTCATTGTTATATTTAAATATTACTTTCTATATACTGAGCTATCTTTATATGGCAAATGTCAGTTGTACCATGTTTGAAATTGTTAATAAAACGAAGTTAAAAAAAACCAAACTAGGCAGCTGGGAATTGGAATCCGCAGCACAGGTTGGCCCGAGGTTTCTGGGCCCCTCTGCTGCGAATTGCAGTCCGCAGCCGCCCCAGAAAATGGCGCTTTCATAGAAGCGCAATCATCTGGCGCTGTATCCAACTCTTCCAGCAGCCCTGAAGCCAGGTGGCTTGCTGGGTAATAATGGGTTAATACTAGCTTTGTTTTACTAGTTAGTATTAAGCCAGAGATTCTTAATGTCAGGCAAGTTTGACCCGGCCATTAAGAATCTCCAATAAAGGGTTAAAAAAAAAAAGACACCACACAGAGAAAAAATACTAAATAAATACACAGACACACTTAGAGACTCCATGTTTATTACTCCCTCCCATCCCTCCACGATCCTGGTCTTCTGTCTTCTTTCTCCTTCAAACCATGCAGCTCTGCTACATCAGACAGCACTGCATGGGAGGAAGACGCTGCTGCTACGTGAAGTCTAATCACTCAGTGAGAGTGAGCAGAGGCTGCGGGCTGTAAGCGGTGACGTCACCGCTGCCACCGTTACTATAACAACGGCAATCTCCAATCACGTGATTCCCGGTGCCGCTATTTATTGACTGTGGCAGTCAGTCCCTGCATGTGGGCTGACTCTGTAAAGAGCGCCCACATGCAAGAACGGGGAAGCAGACCATGTGCCAGAGCATTTTGCCAGTACACGGAGATGCTCAAACTAGCACCACGTACCGGAGAGATGCACTGACAGGACCTAGCATGACGTCTAGCCATGTGACCAGTCTGTAGCCAGTGAGATAATAGACACGTGACAGGTCACATGCTATTTTAGCGTCACGATAGGTCCTATCATTAGTGCTGGTTACCGGGAGGATGCAGAGATTATCGGAAGGAAAAGCGGCGGGAGACCGAGTGCAGGACGTGTCGCGGGGACCTGTAATGTAATGGCAATGTTTATTAACTGTATGTGTACATGTATAATGTGTTTTTATGTGTTTGTGTTTGCCTGCCATTGTTTTCAATGGGGTTTGAGGGAGTTCGTCGAACATTCGTCGAACGGAGCCTCCGTTCGACGAACCGAACTCGAACGCTAGGGGAGTGGCTCATCTCTATATATTATACAGAGTCATTACACACAGAGTGATCTATTTCAAGTGTTTATTTCTGTTAGTGTTAATAATTATGGCTTACAGCCAACGAAAATCCAAAAGTCATTATCTCCGAAAATTAGAATATTATAGTCATATGAAAAAGTTTGGGCACCCCCATTAATGTAACCTTTTTTCTTTATAACAATTTGGGTTTTTGCAACAGCTATTTCAGTTTCATATATCTAATAACTGATGGACTGAGTAATATTTCTGGATTGAAATGAGGTTTATTGTACTAACAGAAAATGTGCAATCCGCATTTAAACAAAATTTGACAGGTGCATAAGTATAGGGCACCTCAACATAAAAGTGACATTAATATTTTGTAGATAATTCTTTTGCAAAACTAACAGCCTCTAGTCGCTTCCTGTAGCTTTTAATGAGTTCCTGGATCCTGGATGAAGGTATATTTGACCATTCCTGTTTACAAAACAATTCCACTTCAGTTAAGTTTGATGGTTGCCGTGCATGGACAGTACGCTTCAAATCATCCCACAAATTTTCAATGATATTCAGGTCTGGGGACTGGGATGGCCATTCCAGAACATTGTAATTGTTCCTCTGCATGAATGCCTGAGTAGATTTGAAGCAGTGTTTTGGATCATTGTCTTGCTGAAATATCCATCCCCTGCGTAACTTCAACTTCGTCACTGATTCTTGCACATTATTGTCCAGAATCTGCTGATACTGAGTTGAATCCATGCGACCCTCAACTTTAACAAGATTCCCGATGCCGGCATTGGCCACACAGCCCCAAAGCTTGATGGAACCTCCACCAAATTTTACTGTGGGTAGCAAGTGCTTTTCTTGGAATGCCGTGCTTTTTTGCCTCCATGCATAACACCTTTTTGTATGACCAAACAACTCAATCTTTGTTTCATCAGTCCACAGGACCTTCTTCCAAAATGTAACTGGCTTGTCCAAATGTGCTTTTGCATACGTCAGGCGACTCTGTTTGTGGCGTGCTTGCAGAAAGGGCTTCTTTCGCATCACTCTCCCATACAGCTTCTCCTTGTGCAACGTCCGCGGTATTGTTGACCGATGCACATTGACACCATCTGCAGCAAGATGATGCTGCAGGTCTTTGGAGGTGGTCTGTGAATTGTCCTTGACTGTTCTCACCATTCTTCTTCTCTGCCTTTCTGATATTTTTCTTGGCCTGCCACTTCAGGGCTTAACAAGAACTGTACCTGTGTTCTTCCATTTCCTTACTTTGTTCCTCACAGTGGAAACTGACAGTTTAAATCTCTCAGACAACTTTTTGTATCCTTCCCCTGAACAACTGTGTTGAATAATCTTTGTTTTCAGATCATTTGAGAGTTGTTTTGAGGAGCCCATGATGCCACTCTTCATAAGAGATTCAAATAGGAGAACAACTTGCAAGTGGCCACCTTAAATACCTTTTCTCATGATTGGATACACCTGCCTATGAAGTTCAAAGCTCAATGAGGTTACAAAACCAATTTAGTGGTTTAGTAAGTTAGTAAAAAGTAGTTAGGAGTGTTCAAATCAAGAAATTGATAAGGGTGCCCATACTTTTGCACCGGTCAAATTTTGTTTAAATGCGGATTGCACATTTTCTGTTAGTATCATAAACCTCATTTCAATCCAGAAATATTACTCAGTCCATCAGTTATTAGATATATGAAACTGAAATAGCTGTTGCAAAAACCCAAATTGTTATAAAGAAAAAAGGTTAACATTAATAGGGGTGCCCAAACTTTTTCATATGACTGTATATAAGACTAACTGAAAAAATGATTTTATACTCAGAAATGTTGGCCTACTGAAAAGTATGTACAGTAAATGCACTCAATACTTGGTCGGGGCTCTTTTACATGAATTACTGCAGCAATGTGGCGTGGCATGGAGGCGATCAGCCTGTGGCACTGCTGAGGTGTTATGGAAGCCCAGGTTGCATTCATAGCAGGCTTCAGCTTGTCTGCATTGTTGGGTCTGTTGTCTCTCATCTTTCTCTTGACAATACCCCAAACATTCTCTATGGGGCTTAGGTCAGGCGAGTTTGCTGGCCAATCAAGCACAGTGATACTGTGGTAATTAAACCAGGTATTGGTACTTTTGGCAGTGTGGACAGGCACCAAGTCCTGCTGGAAAATGAAATTTCCATCTCCAAAAAGCTTGTCGGCAGAGAAAAGCATGAAGTGCTCCAAAATTTCCTGGTAGACGGCTGTACTTTGGTTTGGATAAAACACAGTTAACATACACCAGCAGACGACATGGCTCCCCAAACCATCACTGATTGAGGAAACTTCCCAATAGACCTCAAGCAGCTTGGATTGTGGCCTCTCCAATCTTGCTATAGACTCTGGGACCTTGATTTAAAAAAGAACTGCAAAATTTACTTTCATCTGAAAACAACACCTTGGACCACTGAGCAACAGTCCAGTTATTTTTTTCCTTGGCCCAGGTAAGACACTTCTGGTGTTTTCAATTGGTCATGAGTGGCTTGCAACAAGGAATGTGACAGGTGTAGCCCATGTCTTGGATAAGTCTGTGTGTGATGGCTCTTGCAGCACTGACTCCAGCAGCAGTCCACTCCTTGTAAAATTCCCCCAAATTTTTTAATGACATTTTCTTAACAATCCTATCAAGGCTGCGATTATCCCGGTTGCTTGTGCATATTTTTTTACAACACTTTTTCCTTCCACTCAACCTTCCTTTAACATGCTTGGACACAGCCAGCTTCTTTAGCAATGACCTTTTGTGGCTTACCCTCCTTGTGGAGTATGTCAATGTCTGCCTTCTGGATATCTCAAGTCAGCAGTCTTCCCCATGATTGTGTAGCCTACTGAACCAGATTACGGGACTATTTTAAACGCTTAGGAAGCCTTTGCAGGTGTTTTGTGGTAATCATTCTAATTCTCTGAGATAATGACTTTTGGGTTTTCATAAACATCAACATTAACAGAAATAAACACTTGAAATAGATCACTCTGTTTGTAATGACTCTATATACCGTAATAGATGTGTTTCCCTTTTTGTATTGAAATATTAAAATAAATTAACTTTTTGATGATATTCTAATTTATTGAAATGCACTTTTATATAGGTATTTGTCTTAATGACCCATCAACAAATAAAGGGTTAACAAGCACCCATTATAATCTGTATAATACTTTGCTTATCCAGCATAATAGACCCAAAAGCCACATAATCCTGTAGTAGTGATACATGCTTACATTATTAAGAAGGGAAGCATCGGCTCCTGCTTCTAGAAGAACTTTAATAACCTTCCTATGATTGAGTGCAGCAGCAACGTGGAGTGGGGTATCACCAGCCTGTACAGTTCACAAATAAAACCAGATAAGTTTACAGTAAGTTTTCACATTTCACATGACTGATCCACATATCTGGGTAGCTATTATCTTCAGGCACCTGGCAGCATGGTCTTCAGCTGACCGGGCTGCTGGAAGCGCCTGCAGTCTGTATGCCCACCAGCAGTCATGTTATGCAATGTAATTAAAAACAAAATGAATCGAGCAAGCAGTATTTTAATTTCAATGAAGAATAAACTACTCACTGCTGATATTTTATGAGATCTTTCTGTTTAACATAATGCCAAAAGCAAAGTTATAATTTGATAATAAGACCGGAAAGTGTAGCTTAGATTTCAAAGATCTACTGACCTGGTTCTTCTCGTTGACAGAACAGAATGCGCTGAGTAGTATCCTGATGACGGACAGGTGATTGTAACGAGCTGTGACATGTAAACAGGTGTCTCCTGCCTGCGAATCACAACTTGTTTAGTAAAGTGACCCCCCAAATGTGCCGTGCCCATTACCACACTGAACTACATTGGGAAGAAGCTAGATAAACTTTTCTGCACTGTATTGGTACATCTCCCCTACTCTAGCCACATATACTGTAGATCGATAGTTAGAACACAAATATAAAGGCAGCATTTGTTTTTGCTCCCATTTTTCATGAGCTGAACGCAAAGATCTAAGACTTTTTCTATGTACAAAAAGCCTTTTTCTCTCAAATATTATGCACAAATTTGTCTAAATCTGTGTAAGTGAGCATTTCTCCTTTGCCAAGATAATCCGTCCACAGGTGTGACAAAAAGATGCTGATTATACAGCATGATTACTGCACAGGTGTGCCTTAGGCTTGCCGCAATAAAAGGCCACTCTAAGACGTGCAGTTTTATCACACAGCACGATGCCACAGATGTTCCAAAGTTTGAGGGTGCGTGCACTTGGCATGCTGACTGCTAAAATGTCCACCAGAGCTGTTGCCCATGAATTGAATGTTAATTTCTCTACAACAAGCCATCTCCAAAGGTGCTTCAGAGAAGTTGACCGTACATCCAACCGGCCTCACAACCGCAGACCATGTGTAACCACACCAGCCCAGGACCTCAACATCCAGCATCTTCCCCTCCAAGATCACCTGAGACCAGTCTCCTGGACAGTTGTTGCAACAATCAGTTTGCATAACCAAAGAATTTCTGCACAAACTATCAGAAACTGTCTCAGGGAAGCTCATCATCATGCTCGTCGTCCTCATCGGGGTCTTCCCCTGACTGCAGTTCGTCATCATAACTGACTAGAGTGGACAAATGCTCACATTCAATGGCGTCTGGCATATTGCGGAGGTGATCACTTCATGGGTGAATCCCAGTTTTCACTGTACAGGGCAGATGGCAGACTGCGTGTATGGTGTCGTGTGGGGGAGCGGTTTACTGATGTCAATGTTGTAAAGTAAGTGGTCCATAGTGTCAGCAATGTTATAGTATGGCCTGGCATATATTATGGACAATGAACACAGGTGCATTTTATTGATGCCATTTTGAATGCTCAAAGATACCATGACGAGCTCTTGGGGCCCATTGTTGTGCCATTCATCCACGACCATCACCTCATGTTGCAGCATGACAATGCTAGGCCCCATGTTACAAAGATTTGTACACAATTCTTAGAAACTAAAAACATTCCATTTCTTGCATTGAACATGTTTGGAATGCTCTGAATCTGCGTATACTACAGCGTGTTCAAGTTCCAACAACTTCGCACAGCCATTGAAGAGTAGTGGACCAACATTCCACAGGTCACAATCTACAACCTAATTAATTCTACGTGAAGGATAGGTGTTGCACTGCGTGAGGCAAATTATGGTCATACTAGGAACTCACTGGTTTCCTGATCCCCCCAATAATGTAAAACTGCACATTTTGCAGTGGTCTTTTATTGTGGCAAGCCTAAGGCACACCTGTACAATAAACATGCTGACTAATCAGCATCTTGATATGCCACAGCGGTGAGGTGGATGGATTATTTTGGCAAAGGAGAAGTGCTCACTGACACAGATTTAAGCGGGCTTTACACGCTACGATATATCAAACGATATGTCGTCGGGGTCACGTCGTTAGTGACGCACATCCGGTGCCGTTTGACATATCGTAGCGTGTGACAGCTACGAGCGTCTGTTAATGAGCAAAAATGCTCACCTTATTGTTGCTCGTTGACACGTCACTCATTTTCTAAAAATCGAACGTCCTTCTCTGCACCGGTTGTTCATTGTTCCCGAGGCAGCACACGTCGCTCCGTGTGACACCCCGGGAACGATGAACACAGCTTACCTGCATCCCGCTGGCAATGCGGAAGGAAGGAGGTGGGCGGGATGTTTACGTCCCGCTCATCTCCGCCCCTCCGCTTCTATTGGCCGGTCACTGTGTGACGTTGCTGTGACGCCGAACGTCTCTCCCCCTTCAGGAAGAGGATGTTCGCCGCCCACAGCGAGGTTGTTTGGAAGGTAAGTACGTGTGACGGGGCTTTACGATTTTGTGGGACACGGGCAACAAATTGCCCATATCGCACAAACGATGGGGGCGGGTGCGATTGCAAATGCGATCGCACGAGAAATTGAAGCATGTAAAGCAGCCTTTAGACAAAATTGCGAACAATATTTGAGAGAAAAAGACCTTTTTGTACATAGAAAATATCTGAAATCTTTGAGTTCAGCTTATGAAAAATGGAAGTAAAAGCCAAAGATGTTGCATTTATATAGACAGACAGAGTCGGGAAAATAAGTATTTGATACAATGCTGAATTTGCAAGTTTTCCCACCTACAAAGAATGGAGAGGTCTGTAATTTTTATCGTAGGTAAACTTCAACTGTGACAGACAGAAAAAAAAAATTCTAGAAAATGACCTTATATGATTTTTAAATAATTAATTTGCATTTTGTTGCATGACATAAGTATTTGATGCAATAGAAAAACAAAACTTAATATTTGGTACAGAAACCTTTGTTTGCAATTGCAGAGGTCAGACGTTTTCTGTAGTTCTTTATCAACTTTGCACACACTGCAGCAGGGAATTTAGTCCACTCCTCTATACAGATCTTTTCTAGATTTTTCAGGTTTTAGGGCGGTTGCTGGGCAACATTAAGTTTAACCTCCCTCCAAAGATTTTCTATTGCGTTTAGGTCTAGAGACTGGCTATGCCACTCCAGGACTTTGAAATACTTCTTACAGAGCCACTCCTTAGTTGCCCTGGATGTGCATTTTGATTAATTTACATGTTGGAAGACCCAGCCATGACCCATCTTCAATGCTCTTACTAGGGGAAGGAGGTTGCTGGTAAAAATCTTGTGATACATGACCCCATCCATCCTCCTTTCAATACGGTGCAGACATTCTGTCCACTTTGCAGAAAAGCACCCCCAAAGTATGATGTTTCCACCCTTATGCTTCACAGTTGCGATAGTGTTATTAGGGTTGTACTCATCCTCCTTCTTTCTTCAAATATGGCAAGTGGAGTTGATAAAGAAAACTTTAATTTTGGTGTCATCAGACCACATGATATACTTCTATACATCCTTTGGATCATCCAGAAACACACTGGCGAACCTCAAATGGGCCTGGACATGTGCTGGCGTGAGCAGGGGGACCTGGCCAGCCCTGCAAGATTTTAATCCATGACTGCGTAGTATGTTACTAACGGTAATATTTGAGACTGTGATCCCAGATCTCTTCAGCTCATTGACCAGTTCTTCCCATGTAGTTCTTGGCTGATTCCTGACCTTTCTCAGAATCATCCTTACCACACGAACTGAGATCTTTCATGGTGCACCAGACTAAGTAAGATTGACAGTCATCTTGTGTTTCTTCCATTTTCGAATAATTGCACCAACAGTTGTTGCCTTCTGACCAAGCTGCTTGCCTATTGTCCTTTAGCCCATCCCAGCCTTGTGCAGGTCTACTAATTTTCCCTGGTGTCCTTAAACATCTATTTAGTCTTGGCCACGGTGAAGAGATTGGAGTGTGATTGAGTGTGTGGACAAGTGTCTTTTATACACGTAACTTTTGAAACAGGTGCAATTAATACAGATAATGAGTGCAGAGTAGGAGGGCTTCTTAAAGAAAAAGAATAACAGGTCTGTGAGAGCCTGCATTCTTGCTGGTGGTAGGTAACCAAATACTTATTTCATGCAATAAAATGCAAATTAATTATTTAAAAATCATACAAATGTTATTTTCTGTATTTTTTTCTTTCACAGGTGAAGTGTAGCTAGGATAAAAATTATAAACCTCTTTATTCTTATTTTCCGATAGATAGATCGATCGATCCTGTTGTTTCATAAATAAGTTGTGAAGCAAAATAACATTGGATTAAAGGGTAACTACTGCTTAAAGGTAATATGTATGCACAATTTTAAAAATGAAAGCAATAATATGGTTGTATAGGCGCTTGTCCCCAAATTAGAATGATACCATTTTTGTAGAGATCTGATTTGTCAGTCATGTGAAATCTAGCGTAGAAGCCATAAGCAAATCAGGCTGGTAGTGCAGTTGCATCAACATGCCTCCAATGCACTTCCAGCCTGATTTGCACATGGCTTTTATGCTAGATTTCATATGACTGGCACATCATATCTGAACAAAAAAGGTATTAATGTTATTGGATGACAATTGCCAATACAATCCCATCACTACTTTCATTTTTAAAAATGTGCTGCTAGCCCTGTAAATTGTATGTATTGACCGCGCTTATGTCTTTAGGTTTTCATTACAGAAAAGTATATTCTACTTCTGCGATATATTCAGGTTTACTATACAACCACATGCTCTGTCAACTTACATGATTTTTTAAGTCAGCCCGAGATCCTGCAAGCAGTAAGAAACGACAGCTCTGTGAATGGCCATTTTGGCAAGCCAGATGGAGAGGTGTGTTACCTGCCTTATGGAGAGAACAAGTAAATAAACGAAATAAAATAAAAGCTTATATTGTCCATAGTAAGTATTAAGTAACTTTGCTAATTGTAGGCATTACATGTGTGTTTCCAAAACATTTTTGTCTTCTTTTTCTCATTATTTCGGAAGCAAGGATTCATTGCTTTTGCAAAACAAAATTGGGCTATGGATTCTCTGGACATTTCAGAAGAAAACATTTTCTTGACTCACCCACCATGTATACAAATAGGCAATTTAAAAATTAACCTTTTATTAAAACAACAATATGCTCTAGTGCCTAATGGTTGGTTCCAAAATTAGCCCCAAATAGGGGTTTCTTCCTCTGGTCGTTTAGTGCACATTGTTTTATCTAAACTTGGGTCCATTCAACTGGGATGGATAATTAGAGAGATTGTACCCAGTAGCCTCATATGTAATCTCAGTCTTTGAAAATAGATAAAACTACTGGGACTACATCAATGTGAGGTGTCCTAAAATATTCCATGATGAAATACTACCAGATTTGCCACTAAGATGTGATTATAGCAAACATGTCATTTGTAGAGATGACCAGTATATGTTCAGGTTTGGCCTGACTTTAGTTAAAAGTTCAATTTGGGACCTAGACTTGACCTGAACTTGTTCTCAGACCCTGAACTCCATATTAGTCAATGGGGGTCCAAACTAATGGCCTAAACTCGAGTAATGAGTATATGAAAGTCAATGATTGAACAGTTTGGCTTTCCACCCAAATAATGTCATGGGGTGTGAGGGGATGACAGGGGACTGGGGCTTCTAGACTGGTCCTCAGGCTAGGGAGTCCTAGCTGTCTCTACTACCAGAGATATGTTTAATGGTGTCGATGTCTGGGCTGTCTTCCTTGCACTGCTCCTGGCCAGCCCTAATCTAATACCCCCTCCCCCCCCCAAGGAAGGATCAGGACAGGAGTGGTTCAACCCACAGATATGGAGAAAACTCGGGAAACCAAAACTCTAGCATGCAGCACACTCACACAGACTAATCAGACACAAAATGATAAGGAGTAAAATAAAGAGCGAAGAGGAATAACCAGACAACAGGAGGAATTCCACAGCACACAAAGCAATACGCAGTAAATCACCAGTTACTGGAACACACAGGACCAGTTTAGCTAAAGTTATAGTTGGCATGTTAAGACAGATTCTGCAATCTTAAAATCTTGTGGAGTAACTGTTATAGGTCTGCCGCAACATGTGATCCAAAGGTAACCAGCAGACTAGCAGAAATTAAGTCCTGCTAACCAGATCACTAATGAGCACACAGCTGGTCAACACCTGAGCCTGCCTGTGCAACTCAGTACCAGAGCCAAACACCGTGTGACATATACAAACATAAACAGACTGGATTTTTTTCTATTGTTTTTTTTTTTTTTACACACCGCATCCAAAAACGTTGTTTTTTACCCCAAGTGACAGCCATTCAGGGACTGCAAGCAGGCCTCACTGGGTTAAGCATCTAGTGTACCCGAGCACACCGTTGCCCGATCAAGTGGTTAGCATACAAACTGCACCTGAACTTCAGACACACATGTTTTTAAAAGACCGTGTTCGGGTTCGAGCCCTGGACATCAAGTGTTCAGTATGAACCCTGAACTTTACAGTTCGGGTTCACTTAACTCTAGTGATTTCTCATGTTATTCCATAAAACACTGTGAAGCACCTTGATATCAAGGCTTAGGAGAAACAACATTAAACACATCACTAAGTAATCCAGTAAAAAAAAGTAATGTTTAACACCTTCTCACCTTGCTTTTGGCAAGAACATTAGCTCCGGCTTTAACAAGCAACTTGACGGAATGACTGAATCCATGCCAAGCAGCTTCATGTAGGGCAGTGTTACCATCCTGTGGAAGACATGGCAGCAAAAAAGTTACTTGGACATGCAGTGCTATCATTCTCTGCAGTTTGGTTTTTTTTTTGCTAAAATGAGCCACGTTTCAATGGAAGACATCTTAACATATATTATATATTTGTTCTTTTCTGATCTGAGGAAGAAATCCGTTTTCATGATAAATTAGGTAAAGAAGGAAAAATATATTGTTCTGCTGATAAGAGGACATTAGGATGGCCGAATCATTGTAGAAAAAAAAGACATTTGCATTTTAGGAAGATGAATGTGAAAGGACCATAGATAAATGTACTCACATTTACAAGCTCGTCTAGGCAGTGTCCTCATGACAAAGCCTATAAAAGTGCACATTACTTTGCAGGCTGAACAGATATTGTTATAAGCTCTACACACTGGGGGACTGGAGGTTAATGGTCTTCCCATCTCCCGAAAAAGTTGTGGCACATTTTCCAGCTCATATAGTAACTCTCACATAATAATGCTTTAACAGTCATACCTTATCCTGTCTGTCCAAGGCACAGCCTTCTTGTATCAGCATCGCAAGAATGTCACTGTTTCCCACCACAGCTGCCCTGTGTAAGGCCGTCTGCTGGCCCTATGGCACACACAGATTAATCAAATGTATAATACAAATACATGGCAGAAATAAAATATATAAAATAAAGCGAAGTAAAATAAACAAAGCATAAATGTAACAAATAATGTAATAGTGTTACCCTATGCTTATACTTGCTCTTATTGCTTAAATACTGCTGTTTTTAATAGTTCTAATTTTAATAGATGAAATAGAGTAATGACCCGAATGAAAAAATAGTAAATAGAAGTAATAAAAATCAGAGATGGATTATCGGAGCTTTGGTGTCTTAGGGATAGAATATGGTAGCAGGCTTTGCTATTCAGGTGTCTGATCAAGTCGTGCTCTGGTCCTGCTCTGCCCCATCCATATTGAGGTTGATTAACACGAGGGGAGACTAATGCTGGTCACATTGGGATGGCTTATACACCTTCTTCATCATAAAAAGGGTTTACTTAGTACTTAACAAAAAGTGTTTACTTAGTACTATACTATGATATATATATATATATATATATATATATATATATATATATATATATATATATATATATATATATATCTACATACATCTATATTCCTACTGTGTATATACAGTATATAAATATATATATATATATATATGTATATACTGTATATTCATACTGTATATACAGTGTGTCCACCCATATCCTGTCCACCGCCATTAACTTGAGAACAGCGGCAGCTATACGCATAGAAGTGGTGTCTAGGCATAGTAAAGTAGCCATGCGCTACGCAATGAAACCACCTATAGAGCCACCTGATGAAAAACAACGGAGTTAGCATTTTTAACTCGAAAACGGAACAAGATAGAGAAAAAAAGGGAATTAAAAAATTGTAGGGCATCATCAATTCAATACGAATCAACACCTTGTATACATCTCTAAATGATCCAATGTTGTCCTAAATGACTGATGATGATAAATATAATCCACCTGTGTGTAATCAAGTCTCCGTATAAATGCACTTGCTCTGTGATAGTCTCAGTGTTCTGTTTAAAGCACAGAGAGCATCATGAAGACCAAGGAACACAACAGGCAGGTCCGTGATACTGTTGTGGAGAAGTTTAAAGCCGGATTTGGTTACAAAAAGATTTCCAAAACTTTAAACACCCCAAGAAGCACTGTGCAAGTGATCATATTGAAAAGGAAGGAGTATCATACCACTGCAAATCTACCAAGACCCAGCCATCCCTAAAAAATTTAATCTCAAACAAGAAGAAGACTGATCAGAGATGCAGCCAAGAGGCCCATGATGACTCTGGATGAACTGCAGAGATCTACAGATAAGGTGGGAGAGTCTGTCCATAGGACAACAATCAGTCGTGCACTGCACAAATCTGGCCTTTATGGAAGTGGCAAGAAGAAAGCCATTTCTCAAAGATATCCATAAAAAGTGTCATTTAAAGTTCGCCACAAGCCACCTGGGAGACACACCAAACATGTGGAAGAAGGTGCTCTGGTCAGATGAAACCAAAATCAAACTATTTGGGCACAATGCCAAACGATATGTTTTGCGTAAAAGCAACGCAGCTCATCACCCTGAACACACCATCCCCATTGTCTAACATGGTGGTGGCAGCATCATGGTTTGGGCCTGCTTTTCTTCAGCAAGGACAGGGAAGATGGTTAAAATTGATGGGAAGATGGATGGAGCCAAATACAGGACCATTCTTGAAGAAAACCTGTTGGAGTCTGCAAAAGACCTGAGACTGGGACGGAGATTTGTCTTTCAACAAGACAATGATCCCAAACATAAAGCAAAATCTACAATGGAATGGTTCACAAATAAACGTATCGAAGTGTTAGAATGGCCAAGTCAAAGTCCAGACCTGAATACAATCGAGAATCTGTGCAAAGAGCTGAAAACTGCTGTTCACAAACGCTCTCCATCCAACCTCACTCAGCTCCAGCTGTTTGCAAAGGAGGAATGGACAAGAATTTCAGTCTCTCGATGTGCAAAACTGATAGACACAAACCCCAAGAGACTTGAGCATGCGTTTTGCCCCTCTTTTTTATCTTTGCTCTGTTCAGTCACAATAGTACAGAAGGGCTTTGTCTATGAGGTAGTGCACTGGTTTGTTTATTGTAACATAAGTTTTGTCCTTTGTAGGGCACTTGGTTGGAGAGATGTATCCGCGGGTACGAGCGCATGTTTCCCGCAGCTGCCCGCCGGCATCCGCAGCTATTTTTAGCTGCTAGATTACAGCAGAATAGCTGCGGGAAACATGCGGAGATTCATGCGGCTTACCTGCGGACGTCCAGGCCTCTTATCTCCATAGCGGAGGGACGGGACATCCGCAGGTAATTCCGCATGAATAATTGACATGCAATTATACATGCGGATGCCTACATCCGCAGCATGGTCGGCAGCTGCACTTTCCGCAGCGTGGACACAGCACTCCCCATGTCCCATAGGATAACATGGGGAGTGACTGTACATGCTAAAACCTGCGGATATATCTGGAAAATCCAGAAAAATCCACAGGTTTTCCGCGGACAAATCCGCAAATACAAGCTCCCGTGGGCACATAGCCTTAGGCTACTTTCACACATCAGTTTTCTGCATTCAGGCACAATCCTTTTTTTTCCTGATCCAACGGATCCGGCAAAAAATGAAAAAACCGGATCCGTTTTTTAACGGATCCGTTATGCCGGATGTGTAAAAAACGGCTCCGTTTTGCATCCGTTTTGTCCGTTTTTTTTTTTTTTTTTGCTGGATCCGTTTTTTCAAAACATTGGAGCATGCTCAGTTTACAAAAACTGATCCGGCAGCCGCATCCTTTTTTTGCCGCATTGCACCGGATCCGGCATCCATAGGCTCCCATTGTAAAACACGTCGTATCGCGCCGGATCCGGCGCAATGCGTTTTTTTTGCCAGACAAAAAAATGTTACAAGATACGTTGCCTCCGGCCGCCGCTGTAATTAATTTTGCCGCATCCGGAAAAAAACGGATGCAACGCAATGCCATCAGGCATAATCCGGTAACAATGCAAATCTATGGGGATAAAACGGATGCAGTACCGGATCCGTTTTACCCTTTTTTTATGGATTGTGCATGATGGAAAAAACCTGATGTGTGAAAGTAGCCTTAGGGTGTCATACCCTCGGGTAAAAGGTAGGAGTGACCCCTGGGGTATCAATAGTCAATAGGGCTACCTTTATCCACAGGCCCAATCAAGGGTCTGTGTTATATATATATATATATATATATATATTATATATAACACAGACCCTTGATTGGGCCTGTGGATAAAGGTAGCCCTATTGATACCCCAGGGCTCACTCCTACCTTTTACCCGAGGGTATGACACCCTAAGGTTACTTTCACACATCAGGTTTTTTCCATCATATATATTTATATATATATATATATATATATATATATATATATATATATATATATATAAAATTATTTTTCTGCTTCTACTTCCACCCACTGCCTACTACAGTTAGGTCCAGAAATATTTGGACAGTGACACAATTTTCGCGAGTTGGGCTCTGCATGCCACCACATTGGATTTGAAATGAAACCTCTACAACAGAATTCAAGTGCAGATTGTAACGTTTAATTTGAAGGTTTGAATAAAAATATCTGATAGAAATTGTAGGAATTGTACACATTTCTTTACAAACACTCCACATTTTAGGAGGTCAAAAGTAATTGGACAAATGAACCAAACCCAAAAAAAAATTTTTTATTTTCAATATTTTGTTGCGAATCCTTTGGAGGCAATCACTGCCTTTAAGTCTGGAACCCATGGACATCACCAAACGCTGGGTTTCCTCCTGCTTAATGCTTTGCCAGGCCTTTACAGCCGCAGCCTTCAGGTCTTGCTTGTTTGTGGGTCTTTCCGTCTTAAGTCTGGATTTGAGCAAGTGAAATGCATGCTCAATTGGGTTAAGATCTGGTGATTGACTTGGCCATTGCAGAATGTTCCACTTTTTTGAACTCATGAACTCCTGGGTAGCTTTGGCTGTATGCTTGGGGTCATTGTCCATCTGTACTATGAAGCGCCGTCCGATCAACTTTGCGGCATTTGGCTGAATCTGGGCTGAAAGTATATCCCGGTACACTTCAGAATTCATCCAGCTACTCTTGTCTGCTGTTATGTCATCAATAAACACAAGTGACCCAGTGCCATTGAAAGCCATGCATGCCCATGCCATCACGTTGCCTCCACCATGTTCTACAGACGATGTGGTGTGCCTTGGATCATGTGCCGTTCCCTTTCTTCTCCAAACTTTTTTCTTCCCATCATTCTGGTACAGGTTGATCTTGGTCTCATCTGTCCATAGAATACTTTTTCCAGAACTGAGCTGGCTTCATGAGGTGTTTTTCAGCAAATTTAACTCTGGCCTGTCTATTTTTGGAATTGATGAATGGTTTGCATCTAGATGTGAACCCTTTGTATTTACTTTCATGGAGTCTTCTCTTTACTGTTGACTTAGAGACAGATACACCTACTTCACTGAGAGTGTTCTGGACTTCAGTTGATATTGTGAACGGGTTCTTCTTCACCAAAGAAAGTATGCGGCGATCATCCACCACTGTTGTCATCCGTGGATGCCCAGGCCTTTTTGAGTTCCCAAGCTCACCAGTCAATTCCTTTTTTCTCAGAATGTACCCGACTGTTGATTTTGCTACTCCAAGCATGTCTGCTATCTCTCTGATGGATTTTTTCTTTTTTTTCAGCCTCAGGATGTTCTGCTTCACCTTAATTGAAAGTTCCTTAGACCGCATGTTGTCTGGTCACAGCAACAGCTTCCAAATGCAAAACCACACACCTGTAATCAACCCCAGACCTTTTAACTACTTCATTGATTACAGGTTAACGAGGGAGACGCCTTCAGAGTTAATTGCAGCCCTTAGAGTCCCTTGTCCAATTACTTTTGGTCCCTTGAAAAAGAGGAGGCTATGCATTACAGAGCTATGATTCCTAAACCCTTTCTCCGATTTGGATGTGAAAACTCTCATATTGCAGCTGGGAGTGTGCACTTTCAGCCCATATTATATATATAATTGTATTTCTGAACATGTTTTTGTAAACAGCTAAAATAACAAAACTTGTGTCACTGTCCAAATATTTCTGGACCTAACTGTATATCTGTGGCCCTGTTTGTATCCCTGTGTATTATTACACTTTGATGAATTTTTGTTTGCTATGGTGTTTTGTTCACTTGGGTGGTTTTAATTTAGTAAAATAAAATAACATTTAGATTTTCAGGGGTTTCTTTTTTATCCTCACTGACCATGCTACTCTGACAACAACTGGCCATTTTACTTTTACATCTGGTTCATGACTGCATATATTTGTAGTGATAATAAAAAAAAGGTATGGACAGATTTCTCTTCACAAACGTCTAGCTTAACTTTAAACTGAAAGATTAGAAGTAGAGATGAGCGAACCGGTCCCGGTTCGGCTCGAGGTCGGTTCGCCGAACGAGGGCCCCGTTCGAGTTCGGTTCGTCGAACGTTCGACGAACCAAACTCGAACGTATAGGCTATAATGGGAGGCAATCACAAACACATAAAAATGCATGATAAATGTACACAAACAGTTAATAAACATTGCCATAACACTTACCGGACCTCGCGATCCCTTCTGCACTCTGTCTCCTGCCGCTATTCCATCCGATGATCGCTGAATCCTCCCGGTGACGGCACTGCCAGCAGAGATGCAGGACCTATCGTGACGTCAAAATAGCCATGTGACCAGTCACGTGGCTATTATCTCATTGGCTACAGACTGGTCACATGACTATGACACGTCATGTAGGACCTGCAAGTGCATCTCTCCGGTACACGGTGCACATATGTGTATCGCCGTGTACCGGCGACATGCTCTAGCACACGGTCGACTCCCCGTTCCGTTAGGGACCGGCTGACACAGCCGGTCATTAACGGAGATCACCGTTGCCATAGCAACGCAGTTAGCGGTGACGTCACCGCTAACCGCGGCTCCGAGAGCACCGTTGCTATGGTAACGCGTCTGTCAGCGTTACCGCTGTTACCGCTGACAGCCAGCACTGATCACTCACGGAGTGAAGGCTGCACGCTGCTTCCCGATTGTAGTGATGATTGTAGTTAGGATGAGGTTCCCCAGCCCATGATGGGCTGGTGCACCTCATCCTCCTCACTACAATCGTCACTACTACTACACTAGTGAGGATTGTAGTGAGGATGAGATGCCTTAGCCCATGATGGGCTGGGGAACCTCATCCTCACTACAATCGTCACTACTACTACAATAGAAAGAAAGAAGACAGAAGAGCAGGATCGTGGAGGGCTGACAGGGGGTAATAAAGATGGAGTCTCTAATGTGTCTGTGTATTTATTTCTATTAAAGTATTTTTCTCTGTGTGGTGTTTTTTTTAACCCTTTATTGGAGATTCTTAATGGCCGGGTCAAACGTGCCTGACATTAATAATCTCTGGCTTAATACTGGCTAGTAAAACAAAGCCAGTATTAACTCATGATTACCCAACAAGCCACCCGGCTCCAGGGCTGTTGGAAGAGTTGGATACAGCGCCAGATGATGGCGCTTCTATGAGAGCGCCATTTTCTGGGACGGCTGCGGACTGAAATCCGCAGCAGAGGCGCCCAGAAACCTCGGGCTAACCTGTGCTGCGGATTCCAATCCCCAGCTGCCTAGTTGTACCCGGCTGGACACAAAAATGGGGCGAAGCCCACGTCATTTGTTTTTTATTTTATGAAATAAGTGAAATAATTAAAAAAAACGGGCTTCCCTATATTTTTGGTTCCCAGCCGGGTACAAATAGGCAACTGGGGGTTGGAGGCAGCCTGTGGCTGCCTGCTGTACCTGGCTAGCATACAAAAATATGGCGAAGCCCACGTCATTTTTTTGGTGGGCAAAAAAATTCTGCATACAGTCCTGGATGGAGTATGCTGAGCCTTGTAGTTCTGCAGCTGCTGTCTGCTCTTCTCCAGTTTTTTTGTATTCAGTAAAAACAGGGAGTGGCCCCCTTCTCAGCGAGCTGGACATTTCATTCTGTGAATCCCCCTGACTGTGTGTGTCCTGTTGGGACCCGGTCGCTCTCAGCCCTTAGCCACATTGAGGCCTATTTTAGACCCATGGTAAGGTTTTAATATTAGAGAGTGTAGGTACTATCCCAACTGGGTACACCTTGACGTTTGGTGGGATAGCTTTATGCTTTTTTTGATCAAAAACAGTGTTTACTAAGTACCCTATGTTTATATGCACTATGCTTTTATTTAGTTACAGCAGGGTATGTTTTCACATTTTTTTTTTTTTTCCTTGGTTTCTCTTTGTCTCATGGCCAGTGTGAACATGGTCTCACTAGTTCCATGTATACCATCTCATACTCCGGCTCACTTTTTTGTTTTTATGTAGTTTTTTTGTATTCAGTACAAACAGGGAGTGGCCCCCTTCTCAGCGAGCTGGACATTTCATTCTGTGAATCCCCCTGACTGTGTGTGTCCTGTTGGGACCCGGTCGCTCTCGGCCCTTAGCCACATTGAGGCCTATTTTAGACCCATGGTAAGGTTTTAATATTAGAGAGTGTAGGTACTATCCCAACTGGGTACACCTTGACGTTTGGTGGGATAGCTTTATGCTTTTTTTGATCAAAAACAGTGTTTACTAAGTACCCTATGTTTATATGCACTATGCTTTTATTTAGTTACAGCAGGGTATGTTTTCACATTTTTTTTTTTTCCTTGGTTTCTCTTTGTCTCATGGCCAGTGTGAACATGGTCTCACTAGTTCCATGTATACCATCTCATACTCCGGCTCACTTTTTTGTTTTTATGTAGTTTTTTTGTATTCAGTACAAACAGGGAGTGGCCCCCTTCTCAGCGAGCTGGACATTTCATTCTGTGAATCCCCCTTACTGTGTGTGTCCTGTTGGGACCCGGTCGCTCTCAGCCCTTAGCCACATTGAGGCCTATTTTAGACCCATGGTAAGGTTTTAATATTAGAGAGTGTAGGTACTATCCCAACTGGGTACACCTTGACGTTTGGTGGGATAGCTTTATGCTTTTTTTGATCAAAAACAGTGTTTACTAAGTACCCTATGTTTATATGCACTATGCTTTTATTTAGTTACAGAAGGGTATGTTTTCACATTTTTTTTTTTTCCTTGGTTTCTCTTTGTCTCATGGCCAGTGTGAACATGGTCTCACTAGTTCCATGTATACCATCTCATACTCCGGCTCACTTTTTTGTTTTTATGTAGTTTTTTTGTATTCAGTACAAACAGGGAGTGGCCCCCTTCTCAGCGAGCTGGACATTTCATTCTGTGAATCCCCCTGACTGTGTGTGTCCTGTTGGGACCCGGTCGCTCTCAGCCCTTAGCCACATTGAGGCCTATTTTAGACCCATGGTAAGGTTTTAATATTAGAGAGTGTAGGTACTATCCCAACTGGGTACACCTTGATGTTTGGTGGGATAGCTTTATGCTTTTTTTGATCAAAAACAGTGTTTACTAAGTACCCTATGTTTATATGCACTATGCTTTTATTTAGTTACAGCAGGGTATGTTTTCACATATTTTTTTTTCCTTGGTTTCTCTTTGTCTCATGGCCAGTGTGAACATGGTCTCACTAGTTCCATGTATACCATCTCATACTCCGGCTCACTTTTTTGTTTTTATGTAGTTTTTTTGTATTCAGTACAAACAGGGAGTGGCCCCCTTCTCAGCGAGCTGGACATTTCATTCTGTGAATCCCCCTGACTGTGTGTGTCCTGTTGGGACCCGGTCGCTCTCAGCCCTTAGCCACATTGAGGCCTATTTTAGACCCATGGTAAGGTTTTAATATTAGAGAGTGTAGGTACTATCCCAACTGGGTACACCTTGACGTTTGGTGGGATAGCTTTATGCTTTTTTTGATCAAAAACAGTGTTTACTAAGTACCCTATGTTTATATGCACTATGCTTTTATTTAATTACAGCAGGGTATGTTTTCACATTTTTTTTTTTTTCCTTGGTTTCTCTTTGTCTCATGGCCAGTGTGAACATGGTCTCACTAGTTCCATGTATACCATCTCATACTCCGGCTCACTTTTTTTGTTTTTATGTAGTTTTTTTGTATTCAGTACAAACAGGGAGTGGCCCCCTTCTCAGCGAGCTGGACATTTCATTCTGTGAATCCCCCTGACTGTGTGTGTCCTGTTGGGACCCGGTCGCTCTCAGCCCTTAGCCACATTGAGGCCTATTTTAGACCCATGGTAAGGTTTTAATATTAGAGAGTGTAGGTACTATCCCAACTGGGTACACCTTGACGTTTGGTGGGATAGCTTTATGCTTTTTTTGATCAAAAACAGTGTTTACTAAGTACCCTATGTTTATATGCACTATGCTTTTATTTAGTTACAGCAGGGTATGTTTTCACATTTTTTTTTTTCCTTGGTTTCTCTTTGTCTCATGGCCAGTGTGAACATGGTCTCACTAGTTCCATGTATACCATCTCATACTCCGGCTCACTTTTTTGTTTTTATGTAGTTTTTTTGTATTCAGTACAAACAGGGAGTGGCCCCCTTCTCAGCGAGCTGGACATTTCATTCTGTGAATCCCCCTGACTGTGTGTGTCCTGTTGGGACCCGGTCGCTCTCAGCCCTTAGCCACATTGAGGCCTATTTTAGACCCATGGTAAGGTTTTAATATTAGAGAGTGTAGGTACTATCCCAACTGGGTACACCTTGACGTTTGGTGGGATAGCTTTATGCTTTTTTTGATCAAAAACAGTGTTTACTAAGTACCCTATGTTTATATGCACTATGCTTTTATTTAGTTACAGCAGGGTATGTTTTCACATTTTTTTTTTCCTTGGTTTCTCTTTGTCTCATGGCCAGTGTGAACATGGTCTCACTAGTTCCATGTATACCATCTCATACTCCGGCTCACTTTTTTGTTTTTATGTAGTGTTTTTGTATTCAGTACAAACAGGGAGTGGCCCCCTTCTCAGCGAGCTGGACATTTCATTCTGTGAATCCCCCTGACTGTGTGTGTCCTGTTGGGACCCGGTCGCTCTCAGCCCTTAGCCACATTGAGGCCTATTTTAGACCCATGGTAAGGTTTTAATATTAGAGAGTGTAGGTACTATCCCAACTGGGTACACCTTGACGTTTGGTGGGATAGCTTTATGCTTTTTTTGATCAAAAACAGTGTTTACTAAGTACCCTATGTTTATATGCACTATGCTTTTATTTAGTTACAGCAGGGTATGTTTTCACATTTTTTTTTTTCCTTGGTTTCTCTTTGTCTCATGGCCAGTGTGAACATGGTCTCACTAGTTCCATGTATACCATCTCATACTCCGGCTCACTTTTTTGTTTTTATGTAGTTTTTTTGTATTCAGTACAAACAGGGAGTGGCCCCCTTCTCAGCGAGCTGGACATTTCATTCTGTGAATCCCCCTGACTGTGTGTGTCCTGTTGGGACCCGGTCGCTCTCAGCCCTTAGCCACATTGAGGCCTATTTTAGACCCATGGTAAGGTTTTAATATTAGAGAGTGTAGGTACTATCCCAACTGGGTACACCTTGACGTTTGGTGGGATAGCTTTATGCTTTTTTTGATCAAAAACAGTGTTTACTAAGTACCCTATGTTTATATGCACTATGCTTTTATTTAGTTACAGCAGGGTATGTTTTCACATTTTTTTTTTTCCTTGGTTTCTCTTTGTCTCATGGCCAGTGTGAACATGGTCTCACTAGTTCCATGTATACCATCTCATACTCCGGCTCACTTTTTTGTTTTTTCCCTGTATTTTGATTGCTGGACATCACAGTGCTGTAAAAATAAATCTTTAAAAAAATGACGTAGCACTCCGCGGTATTTTTGATTCTCAGCGCAGATAAAGCAGACAGCTATGGGTTGCCACCCCCATCTGCCTGCCATTACCTTGGTTGGCAATCAAAATACAGGGAAGCCCATTAATTTTTTCGATTTAAAAAATAGTTAAAAAAAAAAATGACGTTGGGTCCCCCCATTTTTGATAGCCAGCTAGGGTAAAGCAGACGGCTGTAGCCTGAAAACCACAGCTGGCAGCTTTACCGTGGTTGGGGATCCAATGTGGAGGTCCCCTCAGGCTCTTTTTTATAATTATTTTATAAATATTAATAATTACACAATAAAAGTAGGGTCCCCCCCAAATTGGATCACCAGCCAAGGTAAAGCGGACAGCTGTGGTCTGGTATTCTCAGGGTGGGAAGGTCCATAGTTATTGGGACTTCATAGCCTAAAAATAGCAGGCCGCAGGCACCCCAGACGTGGCGCATCCACTAGATGCGCCAATCCTGGCGCTTCACCCCAGCTCATCCCGTGCCCTGGTGCAGTGGCAAACGGGGTAATAAATCGGGTTGATACTAGCTGTAAAGTAACCTGAGATCAAGCCCAGCAGTTTGTGATGTCATGGCGTCTATTAGATACTCAACATCATAAACTGTCAGTACTAACAAAAAAAAAAAAAAAAAAAAAATCGACAAAAGAAATTTATTTGAAAAAACAGTCCCCAAAACATTTCCTCTTTCACCAATTTATTGTAAGAAAAAAAATAAAGGGGTCCCACGACGACTCTGGACCGTCTAGAATATGGGGGGGAGACACTCAGGGAACGTATCCCCCATTTTCTAGGAGTGCGGACCCTTCATGTGAGGAGTGTGGGTGCAATGAATCTGCACTCACTCTTCTCGGGTCCACAGCAGCAGAGTCCATGTCGTAATGGTTGCTACCAAAGCTGCAATGCCCTGCTCATGAGGTAAGGGCATGCCTAATCAGGAGAACTACTGTAGAGGAAGCTCTGCTCACTGGTATATAGGTGCTCAGAGGTAATAATAGATAAAATTAGTGAGTAACCTCGGCACTCTAAATCTCCCAGACTAAGTCAGTAAGTCACAACGGATAGTAATGCAAAATCACTCTTTATTGGTCTGTATTAAGAAAAAAAATTTTTTCATAAGCATATATGTTTTTGTCCAAAACAAGTTACAAATGACGTTTCGGCCTGAGCCTTCGTCAGATTGGACTTATCTGCATGTAATCATGAAAAATGACAATAATCAGTATCACATAAGAGTGAGAGAACAATAACATAAACTCGAACAATGTAGAGGTACAATTGGGATGCAGCAAAAAAATTGCAACACAGCAAGAAATGAAACACATGATACAAATGTCATAATACAGTACAAGGACAATATAGTAATGACAAATATGGGGTCAGAGTAGACTTAGACAGCTCTGGTACGAAAGAGATGTCAATCATAAAGTAACATGTGCAGTAGGTGTAGAGCTACAGTATGCATGGCAGAGCTAATGGGTAGACCGACCATAGAAAAAGAACGGAGAAAAAGTGGAGAAAAAGTGGAGAAAAAGTGGAGCACCCTTTGGTGCCTTTCATGTGGCACTAAGGGGTGCTTAGCTTTGTATTTAGCCAAAAAAATGAAAAAAAAAATGACGTAGGGTTCCCCCTAGTTTTGTAGCCAGCTAGGGTAAAGCAGACGGCTGCAGCCTGCAGACCACAGCTGGCAACCTCACCTTGGCTGGTAATCCAAAACTGAGGGCACCCCACGCTGTTATTTTAAATTAAATAAATAATTTTAAAAAAAAACACGTAGGGGTCCCCCAAAATTGGATCACCAGCCAAGGTAAAGCAGACAGCTGGGGCCTGATATTCTCAGACTAGGGAGGTCCATGGTTATTGGACTCTCCCCAGCCTAAAAATAGCAGGCCGCAGCCGCCCCAGAAGTGGCGCATCCATTAGATGCGCCAATCCTGGTGCTTCGCCCCAGCTCATCCCGCGCCCTGGTGCGGTGGCAAACGGGGTAATATATGGGGTTAATACCAGATGTGTAATGTCACCTGGCATCAAGCCCTGGGGTTGGTGAGGTCAGGCGTCTATCAGATACCCGACATCACCAACCCAGTCAGTAATAAAAAAAAATAGACGACAAACACATTTTTATTTGAAAAAACACTCCCCAAAACATTCCCTCTTTAACCAATTTATTAGAATGAAAAACAAATCCAGGTCTGGTGTAATCCAAGGGGTTGCCATGACGATCCACACTGTCCCAGTCAATGAAGAGCAGGATGTTCCCCATTGGCTGGGAGAGCAGTGCAGTGACCTGAGCTAACATCAATGGGTCAGCCCAGGTCACTGCAGGGGATGACAAGTGCTGCTGTCAGCGAGGTACATTACCTGCGCTGATCTCCAGCACACTGACAGCCCCTGTCACTGAGTTCAATGACCGGCGCCTTCACACCAAGTATCGCGAGAGGTCCATGATGTCACCGCTAGTCAGTCTCGGGTCGGAAGCGAGAGGTGATGTGACAAGCGGCGGCCATGGAGGACAGTGACAGCGCTGAGGTCGGGATGGCGGGACTTCATCACCGCAGGTAAGCTGAGCGGGACCATGTGTGTGTGTGTGTGTGTGTGTGTGTGTGTGTGTGTGTGTGTGTGTGTGTGTGTGTATGTGTACATGCCGCGGGCAGGAGGGGGCGGAGCGAGCTGATCGGGGAAGTGTGGGCTTCCTGCACGTAACTAGGATAAACATCGGGTTACTAACCAAAGCGCTTTGGTTGGATACCCGATGTTTATCTTGGTTACCAGCTTCTGGCAGGCTGCCAGCGATGGCTCCTGCACACTGTAGCTGTAAAAAGCCCTGCTTTTTGCTGCTAGAACCGTTCTCGAACGTATCTAGAACTATCGAGCTTTTGCAAAAAGCTCGAGTTCTAGTTCGATCTCGAACAGCCCCCAAAATCACTCGAGCTTAGAACTGGAGAACCACGAACCGCGCTCAACTCTAATTAGAAGTTATCTTCAGTCACCTATCACCTGTGCCTCTGATTGGGGATGAAAAGGAGAGATGGTGAAATACACATACCCTAGGGCAGTCA
Organism: Anomaloglossus baeobatrachus; assembly: GCF_048569485.1. NCBI lineage: Eukaryota > Metazoa > Chordata > Amphibia > Anura > Aromobatidae > Anomaloglossus > Anomaloglossus baeobatrachus. The sequence continues at coordinate 361,324,758 of NC_134355.1, forward strand.
TGGCGAACTTTTCACAGACCGAGTGCCCGAACTGTAGCCCTAAACCCATTTTTTTTTCCGAAGTGCCAACCAATCCTATTATGTAAATAATTGATTGTAACCTTACCTTTGCTGTCTTCTCTTGTCTTCAGCAGGGGGCATCACGCTCATTCGTGCTTACCACACATTGAAGCTGAGCCCCTGCCCTTTCCAGACACAGCAGTTGGATTGATGTTTCTGGAAAAAATTGCAGCATATTAGACAGAGATTTTAGCCTGGAATGCAATCAGATGTCACCCTGTAATCCACATCTACATTTCAAAGTCTGAACATCCTGAAATCCCATAAAGATGTACGAGTTGCTCCCCTCCCCTTCATTGTGTAGTTATGTCCCCCTTCCTGGCCACTTTTTGGTAAACATGCCCCCCCATCCTGATATATATTTCCTACATTCTGGTATATTTGTCCCCATTATGGCCCCATCCTGGTAAATGTTCCCCATTCCTGGTAAATGTTCCCCATTCCTGATAATTGTACCCCATCCTGGTAAATGTACCCCATCCTTTTAAATGTACCCCATCCTGGTAAATGTACCTCATCCAGGCATGTTCCCTTATCCTGGTAAATGTCCCCTTTCCTGGTAAACGTACCCCATCCTTGTAAATGTACCCCATCCTGATAAATGTCCCCCTTCTTGCTAAATGTTCCCCATCCTGGCATTTTTCCTCATCCTGGCATGTTCATGTACCCCATCCTGGCATGTTTTCCCCCAGCCTGGTAAATGTACCCCATCCTGGCATGTTCCCCCATGCTGTTAAATGACCCCATCCTGGTAAATGTACCTCATCCTGGCATGTTCCTTTATCCTGGTAAATGTCCCCTTTCCTGGTAAATGTACCCCATCCTGGTAAATGTCACCCTTCCTGCTAAATGTTCCCCATCCTGGCATTCTTCCTCATCCTGGCATGTTCATGTACCCCATCCTGGCATGTTTCCCCCCCATCCTGGTAAATGTACCCCTTCCTGCTAAATGTACCCCATCCTGGCAGGTTTCCCTCCATCCTTGCAGCCATGTTTTCCCCCATACTTGCAGCCATGTTCCCCCCCATCCTTGCGTGTTTCACCCATCCTTGCAGCCATGTTTCCCCATCTTTGCATGTTTCTCTCCCTCTTTGCACGTTTCTCCCCATCTTTGCACATTTCCCCCATCCTTGCTGCCATGTTTGCCCCTGTGCTCTGTTTGAACCCGTGCTCTCCATGTTTGCCCCCGTGCTCTCCATGTTTGCCCCCGTGCTCTCCATGTTTGCCCCCGTGCTTTCTTTGCCCCGTGCTCTCCATGTTTGCCCCCGTGCTCTCCATGTTTGCCCCCGTGCTCTCCATGTTTGCCCCGTGCTCTCCATGGCTGCCCCCGTGCTCTGTATGCCCCGTGCTCTCCATGGCTGCCCCCGTGCTCTGTTTGCCCCGTGCTCTCCATGTTTGAGCCGTGCTCTCCATGTTTGCCCCTGTGCTCTCCATGGCTGCCCCAGTGCTCTGTTTGCCCCGTGCTCTCTTATGTTTGCCCCCGTGCTCTGTTTGCCCCGTGCTCTCCATGGCTGCCCCCCGTGCTCTTCATGTTTGCCCCCGTGCTCTCCATGTTTGCCCCCGTGCTCCCATGTTTGCCCCATGCTGGCTCTGTCCCCCGTGCTCCAATGTTTGCCCCGTGCTGGCTCTGTCCCCCGTGCTCCAATGTTTGCCCCGTGCTGGCTCTGTCCCCCGTGCTCCAATGTTTGCCCCGTGCTGGCTCTGTCCCCGTGCTCCAATGTTTGCCCCCATGCTGGCTCTGTCCCCGTGCTCCATGTTTGCCCCGTGCTGGCTCTGTCCCCCTTGCTCCATGTTGGCCCCGTGCTGGCTCTGTCCCCCGTGCTCCATGTTTGCCCCGTGCTGGCTCTGTCCCCGTGCTCCATGTTTGCCCCGTGCTGGCTCTGTCCCCCGTGCTCCATGTTTGCCCCGTGCTGGCTCTGTCCCCCGTGCTCCATGTTTGCCCCGTGCTGGCTCTGTCCCCCGTGCTCCATGTTTGCCCCGTGCTGGCTCTGTCCCCCGTGCTCCATGTTTGCCCCGTGCTGGCTCTGTCCCCCGTGCTGGCTCTGTCCCCCGTGCTCCATGTTTGCCCCATGCTGGCTCTGTCCCCCGTGCTCCATGTTTGCCCCGAGCTGGCTCTGTCCCCCGTGCTCCAGGTTTGCCCCGTGCTGGCTCTGTCCCCCGTGCTCCATGTTTGCCCCGTGCTGGCTCTGTACCCCGTGCTCCATGTTTGCCCCGTGCTGGCTCTGTCCCCCGTGCTCCATGTTTGCCCCGTGCTGGCTCTGTACCCCGTGCTCCATGTTTGCCCCGTGCTGGCTCTGTCCCCCGTGCTCCATGTTTGCCCCGTGCTGGCTCTGTCCCCCGTGCTCCATGTTTGCCCCGTGCTGGCTCTGTACCCCGTGCTCCATGTTTGCCCCGTGCTGGCTCTGTCCCCCCACATCTTGGCCGCACACAGCCTAAAAATAAAATAAAAAAAACCCTCACCTTCCAGCACAGGTTCCCGCGCGGCCACAAGACGCCGGCGCTGCTTTCTGACGCTGCTCCGTCTCCTAGGCAACAGGCCTGCAGCCCAGGAGAGGAGGAGTGAGAGGGAGGAGAAACACCGACAGTAGAAAGTGTCTCAGTGTGGCGACAGCGCGCATGCCAGCACAAAGGGCTCTGCGTGCCCTGTTTGGCACGCGTGCCATAGGTTCGCCATCACTGCCCTAGGGGTATGTTTACACACTCAAGTATTTGCTGAGGAAATTCTGACTCAAATTTGTAATGGCAATATCTAGAAATGTCAAATCTACAGTGCTGGGTAGATTACACAACTGATGTGGATGAGATTTCATAAACTCTAAACCATGAGATTTACAGAGTGATTGTCCCAATATGCTTTTCCCCCCAAATCCATAGCATGCTAGGAAGGTGAGATATGGGGAGTTATCATGTGTTATTGTGTGTTTCTTAGTTGTTAAAGGGAATCAGTCATAAGGTTTTTGATTCCTCATCTGAGAGCAGCATAATCTATGGAAAGAGATCCTGACTCCAACAATGCAACACTTATTTTATTGGGTGTAGCAGTTTTGACACAGATTTCCTTAATGTAGCATGAAGCCAGAGTCAGAAAGCTAACCCCACCCACACCATAGCTCTCAATGTACATTGTCTATTGACAGTGAACTGCTTATCAGATGAGGGTTCATGGTAGAACAACTGCTAGCATTCTCTGTAGTCCTGGCAGTGACAATTTCCTAGTGATAAATTAAACAACAGCACACAGCTTAATAAGTGACACATCGTTGAAATCTATGTTTCAGTGCCTATCTTCTGATATTTTCAGAATACATCGCAAAGACCTTCTGACAGGTGCCCTTAAAGGGAATCTGTCACCCGGTTTTGCCACCTATTCTGAGAACAGCATAATTTAGGGGCATAGATCCTGATTCCAGCAGTGTTTCACATACTGGGCTGCTTAGTGCAGTTTTGATAATATCACTGATTAATCAGCAGTAGATTATCATTAGAGGACTACTTGGCCTGCTACCAAGTAGTCCAGCATATTCATGATCTCTGTATAACTTCTAGATCTGTAGCAAAGAAAACATTGATAAAGATGACAGCAAACAGCTTAGTAAGTGACATCACTGGAATCAAGGTCTCTGTCTCTACATGATGCTGCTCTCTGATGATGAGGTAGCAAAAACCTGGTGACAGATTCCCTTTAAAGGCCCAGTCACACACAACGACTTACCAGCGATCCCGAAAACGATGCGACCTGATAGGGATCGCAGATAAGGGGTGCTTCACACACAGCGAGATCGCTACTGAGATCGCTGCTGAGTCACGGTTTTTGTGACCTCATTAGCGATCTCGCTGTGTGTGACACTGAGCAGCGATCTGGCCCCTGCTGTGAGATCGCTGCTCGTTACACACAGCCCTGGTTCGTTTTTTTATTGTTGCTCTCCCGCTGATAAGCACACATCGCTGTGTGTGACAGCGAGAGAGCAACAATCCTGAATGTCCAGGGAGCAGGAGCCGGCGTCTGACAGCCTGCGGTAAGCTGTAACCAAGGTAAACATCGGGTAACCAAGGTGGTTACCCGATATTTACCTTCGTTACCAGCCTCCGCAGCTCTCACGCTGCCAGTCCCGGCTCCTGCTCCCTGCACACACAGCTAAGTGGTGTGCGCTGGTAACTAATGTAAACATCGGGTAACCATACCCGATGTTTACCTTAGTTACCAGTGTCCGCAACTTCCAGACGCCGGCTCCGTGCAAGCGCAGCGACGCTTGCACATTGCTGCTGGCTGGGGGCTGGTCACTGGTTGCTGGTGAGATCTGCCTGTTTGACAGCTCACCAGCGACCATGTAGCGATGCAGCAGCGATCCTGACCAGGTCAGATCGCTGGTCGGATCGCTGCTGCATCGCTAAAGTGTGAAGGCACCCTAAGTCGCTGGGAGGTCGCAGGTGAGATGTCACACAGTCAGATCTTACCAGCGATGCAGGAACAATACAGGTCGCAGTAGTGACCTGTATAACGATCTCAGCAGTCACTGTGACCCTGTCACACAGTGTCAAACACAGCGATGTGTCCATCGCCTTTGAAGAAAATGACCTGGACCATTCTGCAATGGCTAGAGGTCTCACAGCAGTGGCCTGATCGCTGTGTAGGTGTCACACATAACAAGATCGCTAACGGGATCGCTACTGCGTCACAGAAACCATGACTCCGCTGCGATCTCACTAGCGATCTCGTTATGTGTGACGGTACCTTAAGGCTGCAGCCACTTCCTACAATTTATTGACTATGCTATCTTGCTAGGAAAACAAATAGTTACCTCAGGCATCAGCAATCTGTTTTGAAACTACAACCCCCGAGATGACCAAATAGGCGGTTGTCTGTCTAGGCATGTGAAGCTTTGTAGTTTCACAATAACTATAGAGCCATAGGCTGCTGATCTCTGACAATGTCATTAGTTGAACCACTCCTTGAACCTAAAGCTTCCTGGACCTTTCTGACATGAGGGCTGAGAGATAACAATTTTTTTTTTTTTTTTTCAGTTTTGGGGAGGCGTTTCACAATGATATAAGAAGACAGTTACTTTTACATTCATTGTCATTTCATTTGTGGTTTTGAAAACTTGTGGTTTTTATATGGTTTCATATTATGGCCATGATTCTGTCACACCACTAGATGTCAGTAAACAGCAGACCACTGGAATTTGCTCTGGCTATTGATGATAGTGAAAGTATTTGGGGAGTGAAAGCTTAAATGCTCAGTGAATGCTGTAATTCATTACAGATACTTAAAGGGAAAATATCACCAGGTTTTTGCTATCTAATCTGCTCTGATGGGGCAGCAAAAAACTGGTGACAGATTCCCTTTAAAGAAACTTTGTTTTTTACTGTATTTAGTCTTTTCTGTATTTACTGCCAATACTGTATTATGTGAAAATATTCATTTCACTCCTAGTGTTTTAGTTCATACAAGATTACCTCCATTTCTGAACAATATTGCCTCTTTAAAATGGTTCTATTTGCCTACCAAACAATAATGAAAGCAGTGCCTAAGCCATACCTCCCAACTTTTAAAGAAGGAAAAGAGGGACAAAGTTTGCGGCGCGCGTAGCGCGCCGCGGCAAATTTTTAGGCCACGCCCCCTAACCACACCCATTTCACAGTCACGCCCATATCCACTCCCCATCCACACCCATTCAGCACAAACACGCAGGCAGCCGGCGGGCCTCCAGCACGGACACGCAGGCAGCCAGCGGGCCTCCAGCACGGACACGCAGGCAGCCGGCGGGCCTCCAGCACGGACACGCAGGCAGCCGGCGGGCCTCCAGCACGGACACGCAGGCAGCCAGCGGGCCTCCAGCACGGACACGCAGGCAGCCGGCGGGCCTCCAGCACGGACACGCAGGCAGCCGGCGGGCCTCCAGCACGGACACGCAGGCAGCCGGCGGGCCTCCAGCACGGACACGCAGGCAGCCGGCGGGCCTCCAGCACGGACACGCAGGCAGCCGGCGGGCCTCCAGCACGGACACGCAGGCAGCCGGCGGGCCTCCAGCACGGACACGCAGGCAGCCGGCGGGCCTCCAGCACGGACACGCAGGCAGCCGGCGGGCCTCCAGCACGGACACGCAGGCAGCCGGTGGGCCTCCAGCACGGACACGCAGGCAGCCACAGTGAGGCGGCCGGTCGCCTTCACAGACAGGCGGCCGGCCGCCTTCACAGACAGGCGGCGGGCCGCCCGCACAGAGAGGCGGCCAGCCGCCCGCAGAGAGAGGCGGCCGGCCGCCCGCACAATGAGGCGGCGGGCCGCCCGCACAGACAGGCGGCGGGGGGCGCCCGCACAGACAGGCGGCAGGGGGGCGCCCGCACAGACAGGCGGCAGGGGGGCGCCCGCACAGACAGGCGGCAGGGGGGCGCCCGCACAGACAGGCGGCAGGGGGGCGCCCGCACAGACAGGCGGCGGGGGGCGCCCGCACAGACAGGCGGCGGGGGGCGCCCGCACAGACAGGTGGCGGGCCGACCGCACAGACAGGCGGCCGGCCGACCGCACAGACAGGCTCCGGCCGGGGGTGAGGGGGGAGGGAGGGAAATCAGCGCTGGGGAGATTAGTTTACTGTACCAGCAGCAGCACAGGCAGCGCTCCTCTCTATGCCACGTCTACTAGGATGGTAGGAGGGAAAAGCAGGGAGGCGGAGAGAGAGTGGGTGGGCGGAGCCCGGGAGCCGGCCGTCCCGCCCGTGGCAACGGGACAAACAACGTAAAGCGTGAAAGTCCCGCTGTATCCGGGACGGTTGGGAGGTATGCAGCATGTTAGAATGTGTACATAAGATCCCGCTGGTGGTGGCCGCAGCTTATAGGCCCCAAATCTGGTGACAGGTTCCCTTTAAAGTGAACCTGTCAGGTGCAATATGCACTCAGAGCCAGGAGCAGTTCTGGGTGTATATTGCTAATCCCTGCCTAACCGTCCCTGTATACACTAGCATAGATAAAGAGATCAAGAACAAATATTTTTAAAGATCTTATATCTTATGCTAATGAGCGCGGGGACTAGTCACAAGGGCGTTACTTCACTTGGCTAGTCGGCTCGCATAGCATGTTAGCATGTTATTACGCCCCTGTGTGAGTACTAACACGCTATATGAGCCGACTAGCCAAGTGAAGTAACGCCCTTGGGACTAGTCCCCGCGCTAATTAGCATAAGATATAAGCTCTTTAAAAATACTTTTTCTATAGATGCCTTTATCTATGCTAGTGTATACAGGGACAGTTAGGGAGGGAATAGCAATATACACCCAGAACTGCTCCTGGCTCTGAGTGCAGATTGCACCTGATAGGTTCCCTTTAAAGGGAAACTGTCACCAGAAATTTAGCAAAAAAAATAAAAGATTCCCCTCTGCAGCTCCTGGGCTGCATTCTGGAAAGGTCCCTGTTGCTATTGTGCCCTCTTTGAGACCTAAAATAATACTTTATGAAGTCTTACCTTTTTGTATGCAAATCTGTTTTTATGGTCACGGGGGCGGGCTGCCTGGCGTCCGTTATTCCCCCTCCTGCCGTTGTACGCCGTCCCCCATTGCTCATTTCCATACATGAGGACGCCTTCCTCATGTAACTGTCCTCCTGAAGTTTTGTGCATGCCCAGTGCCACTCTCGCGGGAGTAAGCACTGTGCAAAGTGTGAACGCTTTTGAGGTGATTGCGCAGGCGCGAGATTATGGGCGGCGCTGTGATTGTCATCAGCAGCGTCATCCAAGTACCCGCCCATAATCTCGTGCCCGCGCTTCTCACTCTGCCTCCACCGTTATGCGCAAGCACTGGCCATATGAACCACGTTACCTATTACCATGGGCGCGAGATTATGGGCGGCGCTGTGATTGTCATCAGCAAAGTCATCCAAGTACCCGCCCATAATCTCGTGCAAGCAGTAATAGGTAACATGGTTCATATGGCCAGCACTTGCGCATAACGGTGGAGTCAGAGGGAAAAGTGCGGGCACGAGATTATGGGCGGGTACTTGGTTAACGCTGCTGATGACAATCACAGCGCCGCCCATAATCTTGTGCCTGCGCAATCACCTGAAAAAGCGTTCACATGCGCAAAACTTCGGGAGGACAGTTACATGAGGAAGGCGTCCTTGTGTATGTAAATGAGCAATGGGGGACTGCGTAAAGCGGCAGGAGGGGGAATAACGGACGCCAGACAGCCCGCCCCCGTGACCATAAAAACACATTTGCATACAAAAAGGTAAGACTTCATAAAGTATTTTTGTAGGTCTCAAAGGGGGCACAATAACAACAGGAACCTTTCTAGAAGCAGCCCAGGAGCTGCAGAGGGGAATCTTTTATTTTTATTGTGAAATTTCTGCTGACATGTTCCCTTTAACTGGTAGGGGAGCCAGGATAAAGCAGAGCTGAAGCTGTTGGGAAGCTAGGACCCAGCAGCTCTGCTCCACAGGCAGGAGACCACTGATCGGTAAGCTAATAGAAGCCTGCAGATGCCACTCTGCATAGGTTATTGCCACTGCTATCTGCAGGAGAGAGAAGTGCTGATTGCACGGTCTCCTCAGCTTCCTGACTCCCCGCGTGTCTGCAGCAGTGAGAAGCCGCACACGGGGAATCAGAGAACAGCTGCAGACAAACGCAGGCTCCGGGACTGGGGGGGTTGGCTCTGGTGCAGGGGGGGGGCTCTGCTGCGGGGGGGGTCGCTCTGCTGCGGGGGGGTCGCTCTGCTGCAGGGGGTGATTCATACCTCAGCAGCAGTCACAGGAGTAGGTGCGCGCTCGGCTCTGTAATGAATAGTAGAAGGGAGAAACAGCGAGGCGGGGCTACAGTGGGTGGGTGGAGCCGGGACAAACAGCCTCACGGGCGGGACCCGGGATCAAAGGCTCAGAAGAGGGACTGTCCCGCTGTATCCGGGACGGTTGGGAGGTATGCCTAACCTACATTCAAGTCTGCTTGCCTCCACTTTCTCTCTCCTGTTGTGTCACTTAGCATTATCGGGCATCATGATTTGATCACTCTTGCAGCGAAGCGATGAGGGGGACAGTACTAATAACTAAAAAGATGCAAACTTAGTTCACTGGTAGTTTTTTTATGTTGAACGAGACACACATAGTAATTGTAACTGCAGAGCGGAACAAAATATATATTTTTTTTTATTTCATTTTGCTCCTTAATTACTGAGATGTAATCAATCAATCAAAGTATTTGGTACCAAATGAGTTAACTTTTAAGTCCAAGTGGGTGTTATCAGTATAAGTTGACCAGTCATAATCAGGCATCAACACAACAGAAAAAGAACACTACCCCATAATAGCTAAAGGCCCAGTCACACACAACGACTTACCAGCGATCCCGAAAACGAGGCGACCTGATAGAGATCGCAGGTAAGTCGCTGGGAGGTCGCAGGTGAGATGTCACACAGTCAGATCTTACCAGCGATGCAGGAGCAATACAGGTCGCGGTAGCGACCTGTATAACGATCTCAGCAGTCACTGCGACCCTGTCACACAGTGTCAAACACAGCGATGTGTCCTGCCCAGCAGGACATCGCCTTTGAAGAAAATGGCCTGGACCATTCTGCAACGACTAGAGATCTCACAGCAGGGGCCTGATCGCTGGTAGATGTCACACGTAACGAGATCGCTAACGGGATCGCTACTGCGTCACAGAAACCGTGACTCAGCTGCGATCTCGCTAGCGATCTCATTATGTGTGACGGTACCTTTAGGGGTGCTTCACACACAGCGAGATCACTACTGAGATCACTGCTGAGTCACGGTTTTTGTGACCTCATTAGCGATCTCGCTGTGTGTGACACTGAGCAGCGATCTGGCCCCTGCTGTGAGATCGCTGCTCGTTACACACAGCCCTGGTTCGTTTTTTTATTGTTGCTCTCCCGCTGATAAGCACACATCGCTGTGTGTGACAGCGAGAGAGCAACAATCCTGAATGTGCACGGAGCAGGAGCCGGCGTCTGACAGCCTATGGTAAGCTGTAACCAAGTTAAACATCGGGTAACCAAGGTGGTTACCCAATATTTACCTTCGTTACCAGCCTCCGCAGCTCTCACGCTGCCAGTGCCGGCTCCTGCTCCCTGCACACACTAAGCTAAGCGGTGTGCGCTGGTAACTAATGTAAACATCGGGTAACGATACCCGATGTTTACATTAGTTACCAGTGTCCGCAGCTTCCAGACGCCGGCTCCGTGCAAGCGCAGCGTCGCTTGCACGTCGCTGCTGGCTGGGGGCTGGTCACTGGTCGCTGGTGAGATCTACCTGTTTGACAGCTCACCAGCGACCATGTAGCGATGCAGCAGCGATCCTGACCAGGTCAGATCGCTGGTCGGATCGCTGCTGCATCGCTAAAGTGTGAAGGTACCCTAAGGTTTCGCAGTGTGAAATTTAATCATACACTTATGATCTTCTGGTCTATCCTCCTACATGATTAGATCGTGCTGGGAGATTAGAGCACAGGTGACTCGCATCTTTCAGATAAAGTCCTTGTGGGGTGGAGTGGCAGCAGGGATGAGTTTTGCTGTGTCACATTACAAACCCTTTTATCAGATCTCCTGGCACTCACAGCTTTGCTATACTGCCACTGCCCCCACACTGCTTGTTTAGAGATGTCACAGTTATGTCCATTGCTAAGGATAATTTGTAATCGGTCTGCAGTGAGAGCACAACAAGCTACTCCTGTGTAACATGTAATGACACCTAGCTCTGCTCTCACTGCAAAAAGATTACACGATGCTGTGAGCACAACAGACATAAAGTGTTACTCATCCCAGACAAGCAGTGTTGGGGGAAGATGCAGAGCTGACAGTGCTATGAAAGGAGCAGAGCTGGTAAAAGGGACTGTAATGTGACACATCTAAACTCAGCTGCACTTTCTAATCATGCAGGAGCTTAGACTAGAAGATCAGATCTGTATCATTACATCTCACACACTGAGAATCCTAAAGTATCATGGGTGCATGTTCTTCTACAGTTGTGTTGCTGCTTCCTTATGATTGGGCAACTCATAAAAAGAGACGTATACACCGCCAGTAAAACGTAATATTATATACTGTATCCAGTTCAATATGAAACATTTGGTGAAAGGTCCTCTTTAAGAGGAGCACATCTGGTGCATCTAGATTGGTCTGTGATAAACAAGGAGAAATCTGTATTCTCAAAATTGAAACAACAGGAAGTAAAAAATCTTGGGATTGTGAAAATCACAGGAACGCTAGATGTGTTAATGATACCCAAATTAAAAAATGGAAACAAACTTTCCAAAACATCTTCATTTATTCAGTACTTGACTGCTATCAATGAGGCTATTAATGGTAGTCTGGGGACTATTCTGCTACCCTTAAAGCACTTGAGCACTTAAATCAAGATCTGCTGCTGATACCACACTTTGCAATTATCAACCAACAAATTCCCAGATATACTCAATGGGAGATACAGCTGGAGACGCTGCAGCCCAATAGCATATTTAGGCCATACAGACTACTCATAGTAGCACAAACAACTTTCAACACAGCGTCCCCATGTTGAAAAACAGCTCCTGGGACACTTTCATGTTCCATCGTTAGGCCTCTTCATGGCGTTGCCCAAGTGTTCTCCACAACAATTTCCAGAGATCACTGCATCCAAGACAGAAACGGAACTCGTCACTAAAGATAATAGATCTCTCTTCCAGCCTCCACTGACATCTTGCTCTGCACAATGACGTTTGAAAGTGATGGACTGAGGTCAATGGATCACATGTAACTGGACATTATCTCGTAGCCCAATGTAGTACAAATGCCCTCTGATTGCTTGTGTAGACACTGTTTGATGCCTTAAGCTTGATATGTGATACATAATGTATTTGGTATTACTGAATGGATTACTACCCATCATTCTTCAAATATGAAAATACCACATTGTCAACGTCATAAAGAGGCCCTTCACAAGGCAAAATCATACCGGCCCTATACTTTAGATTATGGTGTGGCATAATGTACAATAGCTGGACCTTTCTAGTCTTAATTTCAAGTACACCAACAGCTTAGCTTTACATTGGACACTGAATAAGTGATACAGCTATTTCTCCTAAGTGATAAAGCCATTTCTCCAAAGTGTTCCAGAAGACGTTTTTTCAACACAATACCAAGCGCATATTGCAAACGCTGATGTTAGCATTCTGCATGGCCTAAACACGCTACCATTTCCAGTAGTGTCTACGGAATTGTCTCCCATCGAGCACATGGGACCACATTGGTTGTATTGGTCCACAGAATAAGAGTAACAAATCATTTATGTAGCCCAGTCCTTAAAGGGAACCTGACATGTGAGAAAGCGGTAGCCTTAAACCCGGCTGTCAGTCAGTGCATGGGGCACAGTTAATGCTGTGGCTTACTATAAACTCAGCGGTGACTAAACTGGCGTCAACCCATATCTTCAGGTTAATAATGTTTTTCCACACAACAGCTTCCCTTTAAGGGTTAAACACCATGATGCTGTACATGAAATAACAAATGACATATGCATAATAATACATAGGTATTATTGAATTTATTATACTTGCTTTTATAGCGCCAACATTCTCTGCAGCTCTTTTAACACATTTTCATCACTCACTGACCTCATTGGGGTTCACAATCACAAATCCCCTTTAAGTAAGACATTGGAGTGCTACAGAAACCTGGAGGAAACCCACATAAGAAGAAACATGATATGCACACTCCATGCTGATGTAGTCCTTGATGGAATTTGTATATAGTCCCAAGAAGAAAGCAAATACAATAAATATGACTGTTAGTGAATGAAAGACTAAAGCTGCATTTACACTGAACGATTATCGTGAATAAGATCATTTCTTCAAATGAAGAAACGTTTTGCTCGTACATCGGGTGATTGGTAGACTGTTTATACTGAGTTTCAATTTAGGCTGCTGATTACCAGATGAACTAGCAAATCGCTAGTTCACAGATGACTTAAAGGGGTGGGTCACCCCTTTTCATTACTGGCCACATCGATATTATGTTGAGAAACAATGTTTCTCTCAAATGCCTTGCGTTGGCAATAATGCCTCTGAGCGGCGCTATCGCGGACTGATCTTCCCCATCGTGTGATCCCTGGGCTCCGTGACCTCAAGGAACCAGTGATGTCACGTCAACTTCCTGTTCACCTGATATAACCGTGGCCGGCCCCAGTCTTCGTCAGTGACTAGACTGTGGGCAGCATTTCACCGCTCTGCACAGCCTATTGTGACAGCCCATCATCTCCCTGCTCCCTCCTCCCTCACTGCAGAGCGCTGCAAGCAGAAGGGATGCTGGGCTGTGACGAGCGGTGAAACTCCATCCACAGCCCAGTCACTCACGAAGACTGGGGCCAGCCACAGTGATGTCAGATGAACAGGAAGTTGATGTGAGATCACCGGTTCCCTAAGGTCACGGAGCCTGGGGGTCATTCGATGTGAAAGAGCGGTCTGTAATAGCACTACTCACAGGCACTATTGTCAATGTAAGGTATTTGAGAGAAACAGTTTCTCAAGGTTATATTGATCTAGCAAATAATGAAAATGGGTGAACCACAACTTTAACACTCGTATATCGGGTGAAATGATCTATTGCGCAGGGCAAAAGATCATCGTTCTTAGTGGTGCATTGCCCTGTGAATATATGACTCACATTGCCAAGTATTATAGTATTCTATGTGCATTGAGCAATCTATTACAGATCGCTCAGTGCGCATCATTTACTGACGTCTGACCAGCTATTGAACGACTACCAATTAGTAAAGGTTTACTAATCTGTGTTTGTTTAGTGCTGCCGGTCGGTTCACTGAAACGGATCCTTATACAGCACATAGAAAAAGGACCTTATCAACAAGGGTTTATCTACAAGTGAAGGAGGGGACAGTCACTTAGTGAAGAATTCTAGGCCTGTTTTGAAGAGGTGGGATTCACGTTGCTTTTGAAAGTTTTTTAAGGTTGGCAGAGTGTGATTAGTTTAAGCAGGAGGCTCCAGAGCATGGGGGATGCACAGCGGAAATCTGATATAGAATACATCAAACAATTGTAACAGAGAAAATGGCTCTGAGCAATACGCCAATGACATAAACCAGGGACTATCCCTGAGATCCAGGAGAAGTTGACAACACTGTTATTTATGGAATTTAACTGACCAGCTCTGCTGACTGATATATAATATACGCCTGCAGGGATTTTACCAACATTGTGTAAGTAGTTACTTTTGGATAGTGTTCCTTTTTTTTTTTAGGAATACACCCAAGCATATGCAGATCCTTTAACCCCTTCACCACATGGCAATTTTCCGTTTTTCCTCCCTTTCTTTCATGAGCTATCACTTTTTTATTTTTCCATCAATATAGCCATATGAGTGCTTGTTTTTTGCAGGACGAGTTGTATTTTTGAATGACATCATAGATAAATATTGTACTGGAAAACAGGAAAAAAATTCCAATTGCGGTGAAATTGCAAGAATAAAGTGAAATTCTGGAATTTTTTTGTTTTTTATTTACCATGCTCACTATATGGTAAAACTGACTTGGTAATATGATTACCCAGGTCGGTACGAGTTTTAGGTAAGAAGCAAAACATTTGTCAAAAGAAAAAAAATTGCCCTTTAGCTCCATTTTCTGAGACCTGTAACATTCTAATTTTTCCAGATCTGGGGCTGTGTGACGGTTAATTTTTTGCGTCCTGAGCTGACATTTTTATTATACCATTGTGGTGGAGATATGATGTTTTGATTGCCTCTTATTGCAATGTTTTTGTTACGCCATTTATCGATCAGATTCATTTATTTTATATTTTGATAGATGGGCATTTCTGAATGTGGCAATATCATAGTTACATAGTTACTTAGGTTGAAAAAAGACCTAGGTCCATCTAGTTCAACCTTCCTCCATCAATTCTACATTTAGTCCCTAAAGCCGCTTTACACGCTGCAATGTATCTTACAATGTGTCGGCGGGGTCACGTCGTAAGTGATGCACATCCGGCATCGTAAGGTACATTGTAGTGTGTGACAGGTACGTGCGATTGCGATTGAGCGGTAAAACGTTCATCGCACGCACGTCGTCCATTCCTCATGAATTGAACGTGAGGTTGTTCAATGTTCCCAAGGCAGCACACATCGCAGTGTGTGACACCCCGGGAACATTGAACAGATCTTACCTGCGTCCTGCGGCTCCAGCCAGCAATGCGGAAGGAAAGAGGTGGGCGGGATGTTTACGTCCCGCTCATCTCCGCCCCTCCGCTTCTATTGGCCAGCTGCCACGTGACGTCGATGTGACGCTGAACGTCCCTCCCACTCCAAGAAGTGGACGTTCGCTGCCCACAGCGAGGTCGTATGGACGGGTAAGTACGTGTGACGGGGGTTAATCGTTTGTGTGGCGCGTTCAACAAATTGAACGTGCCACACATACGATGGGGGCGTTGCAAATCGCATACGATATCGTATGCAAAATTGCAACGTGTAAAGCTGGCTTAAGTCACTTATAACCAACAATGTTGTGTGTACTGAGGAAATCATCCAGCCCTTTTTTAAAAGCTGTTATAGTATCTGCCATTACTACCTCTTGTGGTAGGATATTCCACAGTCTGACTGCTCTAAATGTAAAGAACCCTTTCCTATTTAGCTGCCGGAATCGCTTTCTTCCACTTGCAGTGTATGCCCCCTGGTGTATTTTTTTTTTATTATTATTATTAGTTTTTTTTATTATTTTTTCATATTTTGAAAAAATTTCACCCCACTTTTTATTTATTTATTTATTTTTTACTAGTCCGATTAGGGGATTTGAAGCTGATATAGTCCGATTGCTTCTGCTATACA
Source organism: Anomaloglossus baeobatrachus (assembly GCF_048569485.1). Lineage (NCBI taxonomy): Eukaryota > Metazoa > Chordata > Amphibia > Anura > Aromobatidae > Anomaloglossus > Anomaloglossus baeobatrachus. The sequence continues at coordinate 361,340,621 of NC_134355.1, forward strand.
GACTAAATGCTCCAGCAACGCTCTGCACTGCAGAAATGCTAATTTCCTGTGAACGCTAGTGTTCACAGGAACTAAGTCATGACAGTGACAGGGGTCATCAGCTAACCCCCAGCTGTCATGGCAACCCATCGCTACCCAGTGATCATGTCACGAGGCTGCCGATGGGGGCAGAGAATGACAACCTCACCACCGGCACAAGTTAATTCCCGCTGTCATAGATCTGATCAGCCTGTTAGCTTCACATGACTGCTGAACAGATCAACAGACATGTGTGGGGAACATGTGGGCTCGCATATACGTCATAGGTTGTGAAGGGGTTAAAGAGAACCTGTCACAAACAATTTTGTAATTTAAAGTAAAGAAATGGTTGTAATGGCGCTGTAATATTGATTAAATTGATACCTTTGGTGAAGAAATCCGCTTTGTAGTTCTTCTTTAATCAACGTTGGAATTTTTCTGCTAATGGGCTGGACTGAATAGTGTGTCTTCTCCTCCCTGTCTGTGATTTCTCTTTTTGTAAATGACCTGCCTCCTCTGTATGAAATCTCAGCAGTGACCAGTCATTTACAGACCGCAGGTAGGCAGAGGGGCCCCGGACTGTACACTGGGTTTTTTCCTCCCTGTCTGTGATTTCTCCTTCTGTGACTGACCTGTCTCCTCTGTATGAAATCTCAGCATTGACCTTCCATTCACAGACCGCAGGTAGCGTAGGGACTAGGGAATCATAGACAGGGAGGAGTGGACACAGTATACAGTTCAGCCCCTGTGCACTGAAATCTAATTATCAGCAAAATTTAAATGTTAATTTAAAAAGGAACCAGAAAGCGGATTTTTTCACCAAAGTTTTTAATTTAAACTGCATTACAGCGTCATTACAGCCATGTCTTTACTTTACATAACAAAATTGTGCTGACTCTCACCAGACTGAGATGAGGAGCAGAACAAAGTAGAGGTAGGTGAGTGAATTAATACACTCACTACATGTACATATACACACATTTAATAAAAAGAATATAGATGGAAGGGCTTCTGTAAGGTTGTGTCCATCCATTGTGCTGAGGTGGTATCCACAGATACAAGCTAAGTACGGTATTTATGAACTGAGTTTAGCTACTTACTACATGTATATCATAAAGCCATTCATGTCACAAGTAACATTAATATCCATATTCTGCATATAGAGTGCTGTTGTTTGTCCTAGTACAGGTCCACATCTAAGGCTACATTCAGATGACCGTTTAGTTTTTTGCGATCCACAAAAAAACAGTCTGTTTTTTTACGGATGCATCCGTGTGGCATCTGTATGACATCCATTCCGTTCCGTATACGGTCCGCGTGTCATCCGTGTGTCGTCCGTGTGTGCCTTCCGATTTTTTTTGCGGACCGCAAAAAACGGAAGCAGCTACAAAGATAAATAGATGGGTAGATATAGAGATGGATAGATAGATATAGAGACAGAGAGATAAAGGGATTGAAGGATGAATGAATGAATGAATAGATAGATAGACAGATAGATGAGAAAGACATATAATGTCCTACCCCCATGCATATTCTAAGCTGACAACCTTTAGTGACTTTCATGTGGCACTAAAGGGTGCTTAGCCTTGTCCTTAGCAAATAAAATAAAAAAATAAAAAAAAAAAAACGACGTGGGGTCCCGCCTATTTTTTGTAGCCAGCTCGGGTAAAGCAGACGGCTGCAGCCTTCAGACCACAGCTCGCAGCTTCACCTTGGCTGGTAATCCAAAACACAAAGGGCACCCCACGCTGTTATTTTACATTAAATAAATAATTTAAAACAAAAAACGTGGGGTCCCCCCCAAATTGGATCACCAGCCAAGGTAAAGCGGACAGCTGTGGTCTGGTATTCTCAGACTAGGGAGGTCCACCGTTATTGGACACTCTCCAGCCTAAAAATAGCAGGCTACAGCCGCCCCAGAAGTGGCGCATCCATTAGATGTGCCAATCCTGGCGGTTTGCCCCAACTCATCCCGTTGCCCTGGTGCGGTGGCAAATGGGGTAATATATGGGGTTGATGCCAGATGTGTAATGTAACCTGGCATCAAGCCATGGGGTTAGTGATGTCATGCGTCTATCAGATACCCGACATCACCAACCCAGTCAGTAATAAAAAAAAAATAGACAACAAAAAAAGTTTTATTTGAAAAAATACTCCCCAAAGCATTCCCTCTTTCACCAATTTATTGAAAGAACAATCAAATCCGGAGCCAGAAAACAGAGCAAATTAATCAAATAGATTTTTGAAAAATGTACAGTGGGTACGGAAAGTATTCAGACCACTTTAAATTTTTCACATTTTGTTACATTGCAGTCATTTGATAAATTCAAAAAAGTTCATTTTTTTCTAATTAATGTACACTCTGCACCTCATCTTGACAGGAAAAAAACAGAAATGTTTGCAAATTTATTAAACAAGAAAAACTGAAATATCACATGGTCATAAGTATTCAGACCCTTTGCTCAGACACTCATATTTAAGTCACATGCTGTCCATTTCCTTGTGATCTTCCCTAAGATGATTTTACTCCTTTATTGGAGTCCAGCTGTATTTAATTGAACTGATAAGACTTGATTTGGAAAGGCAAACATCTGTCTACATAAGACCTGACAGCTCACAGTACATGTCAGACCAAATGAGAATCATGAGGTCAAAGGAATTGCCCAAGGAGCTCAGAGACAGAATTGTGGCAAGGCACAGATCTGGCCAAGGTTACAAAAGATTTTCTGCAGTACTCAAGGTTCCTAAGAGCATACTGGCCTCCATAATCCTTAAATGGAAGAAGTTTGAGACCACCAGAACTCTTTCTAGACCTAGCCATCCAGCTAAACTGAGCAATCGTAGGAGAAGAGCCTTGGTGAGAGAGGTAAAGAGGAACCCCAAGATCACTGTGGTTGAGCTCCAAAAACGCAGTAGGAAGATGGGAGAAAGTTCCACAAAGTCAACTATCACTGCAGCCCCCCACCAGTTGGGTTTTTATGGCAGAGTGGCCCAACAGAAGCCTCTCCTCAGTGCAAGACACATGAAAGACTAAATAGAGTTTGGAGAAAAACACTTGAAGGACTCCCAGACTATGAGAAATAAGATTCTATGGTCTGATGAGATGAAGATAGAACTTTTTGGTGATAATTGTAAGCGGTATGTGTGGAGAAAACCAGGCACTGTTCATCACCTGCCCAATACAATCCCAACAGTGAAACATGGTGGTGGCAGCATCATGCTATGGGGGCATTTTTCAGCTGCAAGGACAGGACAACTGGTTGCAATTGAACGAAAAATGAATGCGGCTAAGTACAGAGATATCCTGGAAGAAAACCTCTTCCAGAGTGCTCTGGACCTCAGACTTGGCCAAAGGTTCACCTTTCAACAAGACATTAACCCTAAGCACACAGCTAAAATAACAAAGGAGTGGCTTCAGAACAACTCTGTAACCATTCTTGATTGGCCCAGCCAGAGCCCTGACTTAAACCCAATTGAGCATCTCTGGAGAGACCTGAAAATGGCTGTCCACCAACGTTCACCATCCAACCTGATGGAACTGGAGAGGATCTACAAGGAAGAATGGCAGAGGATCCCCAAATCCAGGTGTGAAAAACTTGTTGCATCCTTCCCAAGGAGTCTCATGCCTGTACTAGCTCAAAAGGGTGTGTCTACTCAATACTGAGCAAAGAGTCTGAATACTTATGACCATGTGATATTTCAGTTTTTCTTGTTTAATAAATTTGCAAAAATTTCTACATTTTCTGTTTTTTTTCTGTCAAGATGGGGTGCAGAGTGTACATTAATGAGAAAAAAATGAACTTTTTTGAATTTACCAAATGGCTGCAATAAAATAAAGAGTGAAAAATTTAAAGGGGTCTGATACTTTCTGTACCCACTGCAATTATATTTAATTGGTTGTTTGTGTGTTTTAGTCAAAATCTGAAAAACTGCCAAACAGAAAGTTTTCCTTCTGAGTCGGATGTATCACTGCTAAATGACTTACAATGATAAAATAAATGTACAAAGAATAGAAAATAGAGCACAGAGTACTTTCAAAGAGAAAATGAATCACTGAGATGTGTCATAACATCATGACCAATATGGATACTACCTTTAGGACCCTAACAATTATGAAGGCAAGGGGCCAAGCCAAATCTCCACTGATCAGTAAGAAATGATAAAGCTTAGAAATATGCTGTCATTTACCACCATAAGAAACCCTCGTAGAAAAGAGGCAAACAGGTACAAAAAATTTGAAGGAAAAAAGTCATAGATGCATATATGCAGCTCCCAGAGGCATTACTGAAATAATAAAGGGGTTATACAAGGATTGAAAATTATCTCCTATCTACGCATATGGAATAAGTTACTGATCGCCTTGGATCTGACCAGGGTGACGCGACAATTGGAGAAACAGTACTTTGTTTCTCCAGTAATCTAATAGATAACAAATAAGGCTTTGTTCTCTAGATTAATCGGTGGTCCAAGTAGTTGAAGCCCATTGATCAGAAAGTTATCCTTTAGGCTATGGATGAAATATAATTTTCAATATTGGTAAAACCAATTTTAATTTTCCAACAGATGAATAATTAAAACAAAGTTACATTTTATGTATTTCCACTACATACATGCCCAGAGACACTGGCATCCTGCCAATACAAAAGAAAATAAGTAATGTAATAATTGTTATCTGTGAACACTAGCCGCGTACAGTAACAATGTCTATGTGTTTGGAGGTTACGCTCCATTCTAAATGTGAAGTTTAACTTGTACTCAGAGAATAGTATTACTCATGGGTGCAAAATGGCCTTGCTCTCTTATAAAACCCATAGTTTCTCTTGAGTCCTACTGTACACCTATATGTCTCTAATTTTATAAGAAGGAATGCAGAGGGTTTTTTTGTCTGACTCACATGGGAGAAAATTATTCTGTTATATAGCACAGTATGGCAATAGCCTCATAGGAAAGAGAAAGAAATAAGCTACCATATGGCGGCAGCCTCACAGTAAGGAGATACGGGGACACTATGTACCCATGTACACACATCTGTTATGGGCACAAATGCATTAATGAGGATCAACAAGGTATTCTGTACATTGTAATTATTATATTGAATACAATATATTGGAAAAAATAAATAAAACTAAATAAACAACAGTTCTCATTTGCCCCATTGCCAATGGTACAAATTAGAGAGCTGTTAACCTTTCCAAGCATCGGCTGTGCTGGTGACATACATACGTTTTATGTTGCGCTTGGATTGGAAATTAGCAAAACAATTTGCCTGGCCAGAACCCTGTGAACTGCCTCCTGGTGCCTCTTTTAATTTGAAGGCATTTGTGATATTATCGTTGCAGTGTGGCAAGTGCATGACGTCAGTAGGGGCGTTCTGGTGAGACGAGAAACTTGGAATAAGGAAGTAAACAGTTCACAGCATTCTGGTCTTGTCGCCACAGACTACTGACATGGCTGCTGGACCAGGATCTTGCAAATCTTTTTGATCATCTCTATTCTGAATGCATCATTAAAGTCTTGCAAGATTGTAAGTCATTGCTCATCTATTTAGAATATATAATAAAGTTAACGCTAATTAAGATTTACGTTATTACTTACATCATCCTGAAGGTTCAGGTCGCACCCCGCTTTTAGCAGGATCTGCACCACATTAACATGTCCTTTATTAGCAGCGAGGTGTAAGGGCGTGCGCCCATGCTGTACAAAGAAAACAAAAATAAACATAGTGAGAAGACCACCCATTACAAGGTTTCAATACCAGATAAAATGGTTATACACTTAAGCCTTTTCTAATATTTAGCTATAGGAATATTGAGCTTTTAGGTATTGAAAACATTCTAAAAAATTGAAAGTTAGACTCTTGTACCATTTTTGGCAGTAACACTGTTTACTTCTTAGCAGACGGCGATGACATATTTCTGGAACTGAGCATTTGGCTGATGATTATTATGGATCCTTACATCTAGTGACTGTATGCAGAACATATTTATTCATGTCTTCTGTCCTATATAAATTGCTCGGTTACAATGGTAGCATTTTTATAAGTTCATACTGCAATCTCTTTGTCTTCTATAACAGGGGTGTCCATCATGCGGCCCAGTATGGTATGCAAAATGTAGGATTATCTAAAATATGAGATTTTTTGCACTTATGTATCGCTGTGTCATGTAGCATAAACATACGTATGCTCACTCACGATCTGTAAGCGGCTTCTAGTGTGTTATCATGGAAGCGCAGGCTGACATTACATGTACTCTTTGTGACTTGGTGAGGCAGTGATTAATATTTCAACCTACCATTGCAACATTTAATTTTTAGAGTTTAGCGTTACTAAGAGTCAGGTATGCATTCTTATTTTATTATTAACAATACTTCTACACCTCTACAGTGCCTCACAAATTTCCAGCTTCTCTTTACAATCGGCCCTCTGCTCTGCATCAGCAGCCATGGTATCACTAGGTACTTTGATTCGGGGTCAGTGACCTGAATGATAAGTCTATGGAGCCAAATCTTCCTAATGACACCGTTTTAAATATAGTCTAGTTTATTTAAGGCACAGCAGCAGCTGCAGGCTGCAACCCTCAACTGTCTGCTGCACCTTGGCTGGTTATGAAAAATGGAGGGGATCCCAAGCGCTTTTTTTTTTAATTATTTGATTTTTTTTTTTTTTTAAATGATGTGGGGTCCTTCCCATTTTTCTAAAACAAGCTAAGGTACAGCAGACAACTGGGGGCTCATATTATTAGGGTAGGAAGGGCCATCTTTATTTGGCCCTTTCCAGCCTAACAATAGCGGCCCACAGCCGCCCCAGAAGTCGCACATCCATAAGATGTGCCAATTCTGACGCTGGGCCCAGCTCTTCCCGTTGCCCTGGTGTGGTGGCAATAAGGGTAATAAGGAGTTAACAACAGCCCACAGCTGCTACTAAGCCCTAGCTTAGTGATGGCAGGCATCTATGAGACACCCCCATCACTAATCTGTAAGTGAAAGTAAATAAACACAAACACCCAAAGAAATCTTTTATTTGAAATAAAAGTAAAAAAAGCACCCTCTTTCACCACTTTATTAACCCCCAAACACTTCTCCAGGTCCGATCTAATCCACACGAGGTCCCATGGCGATTCAGCTCCACTATATCCTTGTCCTGTTACAGCGAGCGTCATAGAACATGACTGCAAGCTGTGAGCTCCACACAGCAAGTGAAGTGAGTCACGCGATAAGTGGTGACGACACTTGGGTGATTTGCAGTCACACCCGGATTCCATGCGTCCTGGAGTCAGTGACTGAAGTGAGCCACAGGTGGAGGACTCGCCGGAATGACATCACCACTGATTGTGCAGCTCACTTCAGTTGCGGCGGCCTGATTTGCGGTCACAGGTGGAGGACTCCAGCTGTGACCGGAAATCACCTGAATGATGTCACCCCTTATTGCGCTGCTCACTTCAGTTGTTGCGTGGAGCTGCGGGCAGTCTTGTTCTATGGCGCTCGCTGTGGGCGTCAGATATAGCAGTGCTGGAAGTGTTGTGGGACCTTGTGTGGATTAAGTCAGACCTGGAGGGGTGTATGGGGGTTAATAAAGTGGTGAAAGAGGGTGGCTTTTATGTCTGTTATTTGAAATAAAGGATTTTTTAGGTGATTGTGTTTATTTACTTTCACTACAGTTTAGTGATGAGGGGTTGTCTCATAGGAGCCTGCCATGACTAATCTAGGACTTAGTGGCTGCCATTAACTCCTTATTACCCCGATTGCCACCGCACCAGGGCAATTGGGAAGAGCTGCATAAAGTGCCAGGACTGTCGCATCTAATGGATGCGGCAATTCCGGACGGCTGCTGGCTGATATTTTTAGGCTCGGGAAAACCTAATAACCATAGGCCTCCAGTCTGAGAATACCAGCCCCCAGCTGTGGGGCTTTATCTTGGCTGGGTATCAAAATTGAAGGAGACCACAAGTGGGTTTTTAAAAATGATTTATTTTTTTACTGTATGATATAGACCCACCCACCAGCGTCTGATTGGTTGCAGTCAGACAGCTGTCACTCAGCATGGAGGCGCGTATGACTGCAACCAATCATAGATGCCGGTGAGTGGGGGAAAAAGTAAATATGTACAGTATAAGCCTAATGAGCGGGTGCAGTGAATATGTATGAGCCTAATGAGCGGCCAGCTCGGGAAGAACAAAGAGCTGCCGCGGGAGCAGTGTGACAGCCGCCCCGTGATCGGTGAGTATGTAGCGCTTGGAGAGAGAGAGAGACATACCGACATCGACACCCCAAAATCACTCCAGCATTGATTTTGTCATTCTGGGACTAAGTTCGTGAGCTGCGTTTTTGTTGACAAACCTGTGCGGAAAACGCAAAATGCAAACAATTTGTAACCATGTGTTTTGCCATCTGTTTTTCAACCCCTCATTGATTTCAAAGGGTGACAAAAGTTGACAAAAACGCAAGAAGAATGAACATGCTGCTTCTTTTTTGTCACAAAATTTTGTCAAAAAAACTTCTGACAAACTGCAAAGTGCGCACAGAAAATATGACTTATCTTAGACTTTGCTGGGAAGTCAAATGTCAGAAAGTTCTGACAACAAAACTGCACCAAAAAGCGACAAAAACGTGACAAAAACTGCAGCGTGTGCATATAGCCTAAGACAGAAATGAGTGGAGATATGGAACAAACAGATGACTGTTACTGTCTGTTAGTCCACACGCAGGGGAAAGGAACCAGAAGAAAGAAGAGGGGCTGAGCAATAAGGAGAAGTGGGGCATAAAACCGAGCATTCGGCGTACCCGAGCACAGCTCAAGTGGTGTTCACATGCAAGGCATCCAAACTCCGAATCTGAACTCTGTTTTTTTGGGAAAGTCCGTGTTCAATACTAACACAGAACTTTACTTTACAGGTTCGCTCATCTCTAGTCAGCAAACCTAAAAATAAAAAAAGTTATGGCTGCTATAACTGTGAATGAACGCATAAAATAAATGATATGTTACAACCATCTCAGATACAACGGGTTAATGTCTCTAAGCCCTGCTGTCCCAGGGCAGTCTACTGAATGTCCCCCACTGCCACTGTCCCTCTGACAACTCCTCCTGCCAGGGCAGGAAAAACAATGGTGAATGGGTGTGTCTAAGGGGCAAGGAAGTAAGGTTAGGGACATGGGCCAAAAAATTGCAATTGTGCAACGAGGCTCGAATCCATGTTGCCCGCGATTTGGCTAGCACAAATTTAGTGACAGGTTTCCTTTAAACTGAAATATAACACTGACTGCAGGACTTTATTTTAGATACTTCAATGTAATGCAGAATATAACAGAGACCCCTGAGATCACAACTGGGTAGGAGGCAGCATTATCCTGTTCTTACTATCTAATACATTTTGGCTGCAGATACAATCGCTGTTCTAAATGTGACCTTTACGGAGTGTGACATAATTGACATAACCGCAGCAAGGTGCATTTCCTGTTCACAGCACCTGGAAAGGATCCAGGCCTAGGTCTCAAGTAACGCAATTACAATTAGGAGAGCATTGTCTCTAGGCAACAGAGGAAAGGTAGACTGTCAAATGACTCACAGCCATGAGTAGCTTATCATGTAGATATGTGCTCAGACAGGTTTCTAAAGAGGGCATTATCCAAAAAGACTCCGTTTACAAACTGTTCTAGATATATCAAAAGCAATAAACCATCAGCAGGATCCAGTCTAACGGGTAGATTTACATAAAATCTAAATACCTCAGTACTATTAGGGTATTATGCACCTTTAATAAATTATGCTATAGTTTTCCTATTCTAAACATACACATGATAATCATGTCAACTTTTAGGCATTGTTTTGATATTGCGGAAAATTTCTCTTGTGGATTTGGCCATAAATATGCAGACAGAATCCGCATGAGCTACATAGGGATGTCATAGCGGACATAAGGGAGGATTTCACCCTCCATTCCAAAGCCATGAATAAGGTGAGATCCACCCAAGAAGGAGCATGACATGGATCTGAGATCCGCACCATGCTTTCATTTTTGGGCAGACTTGTTTCCCACAACACGTGAGTGGGATTTTGAAAACTGTGGGATTTGTGGTGTGGAATCTGTAAAGCTATGTCCCCATTTTCAGGTGACAAACCCACTATGTCTCCATCATGCCCTTTCACGTCTCTTTCACCAAAGATTTGCTAACCCTTCCTGGAGGTCCCCAATGTTTCCTAGTTTACCATATACAGTTAGGTCCAGAAATATTTGGACAGTGACACAATTTTCGCGAGTTGGGCTCTGCATGCCACCACATTGGATTTGAAATGAAATCTCTACAACAGAATTCAAGTGCAGATTGTAACGTTTAATTTGAAGGTTTGAACAAAAATATCTGATAGAAATTGTAGGAATTGTCACATTTCTTTACAAACACTCCACATTTTAGGAGGTCAAAAGTAATTGGACAAATAAACCAAACCCAAACAAAATATTTTTATTTTCAATATTTTGTTGCGAATCCTTTGGAGGCAATCACTGCCTTAAGTCTGGAACCCATGGACATCACCAAACGCTGGGTTTCCTCCTTCTTAATGCTTTGCCAGGCCTTTACAGCCGCAGCCTTCAGGTCTTGCTTGTTTGTGGGTCTTTCCGTCTTAAGTCTGGATTTGAGCAAGTGAAATGCATGCTCAATTGGGTTAAGATCTGGTGATTGACTTGGCCATTGCAGAATGTTCCACTTTTTTGCACTCATGAACTCCTGGGTAGCTTTGGCTGTATGCTTGGGGTCATTGTCCATCTGTACTATGAAGCGCCGTCCGATCAACTTTGCGGCATTTGGCTGAATCTGGGCTGAAAGTATATCCCGGTACACTTCAGAATTCATCCGGCTACTCTTGTCTGCTGTTATGTCATCAATAAACACAAGTGACCCAGTGCCATTGAAAGCCATGCATGCCCATGCCATCACGTTGCCTCCACCATGTTTTACAGAGGATGTGGTGTGCCTTGGATCATGTGCCGTTCCCTTTCTTCTCCAAACTTTTTTCTTCCCATCATTCTGGTACAGGTTGATCTTTGTCTCATCTGTCCATAGAATACTTTTCCAGAACTGAGCTGGCTTCATGAGGTGTTTTTCAGCAAATTTAACTCTGGCCTGTCTATTTTTGGAATTGATGAATGGTTTGCATCTAGATGTGAACCCTTTGTATTTACTTTCATGGAGTCTTCTCTTTACTGTTGACTTAGAGACAGATACACCTACTTCACTGAGAGTGTTCTGGACTTCAGTTGATGTTGTGAACGGGTTCTTCTTCACCAAAGAAAGTATGCGGCGATCATCCACCACTGTTGTCATCCGTGGACGCCCAGGCCTTTTTGAGTTCCCAAGCTCACCAGTCAATTCCTTTTTTCTCAGAATGTACCCGACTGTTGATTTTGCTACTCCAAGCATGTCTGCTATCTCTCTGATGGATTTTTTCTTTTTTTTCAGCCTCAGGATGTTCTGCTTCACCTCAATTGAGAGTTCCTTAGACCGCATGTTGTCTGGTCACAGCAACAGCTTCCAAATGCAAAACCACACACCTGTAATCAACCCCAGACCTTTTAACTACTTCATTGATTACAGGTTAACGAGGGAGACGCCTTCAGAGTTAATTGCAGCCCTTAGAGTCCCTTGTCCAATTACTTTTGGTCCCTTGAAAAAGAGGAGGCTATGCATTACAGAGCTATGATTCCTAAACCCTTTCTCCGATTTGGATGTGAAAACTCTCATATTGCAGCTGGGAGTGTGCACTTTCAGCCCATATTATATATATAATTGTATTTCTGAACATGTTTTTGTAAACAGCTAAAATAACAAAACTTGTGTCACTGTCCAAATATTTCTGGACCTAACTGTATATTCTCATTGATTATACAGCACCATTATTTCCATAGCACCTTACAGACATCTTATGGAATCACTGTCACCTTTGGGGCTTACAATCTAAATTCCCTATCAGTATGTCTTTGAAGTGTGGTAAAAAAAACCCCTGGAGAACCCGGAGGAAAACCACACAAACATGGGGAGAACATACAAATGTCTTACAGGGGTTGTTCTTGGTGAGAATTAAACCCAGGACCTCAGCGCTGCAATGTTATAGGAGGGATGAGAAGAAATGTAATGCTTGTTCCACCAAAGGGGGTGGGCGGTTGGACAATGTTGCTGCTAATGGGGGTCATTGTGGCACTGTGCTTCTGGGATGAATGTTGTGGCAAGAGTGGGGAGATATTTTGTACTCTTTAGTTTTTGTTTGCAGCTACTACAGAGTTAATGGAAGTTGCATGGTAGTATTGCTAACTCATGAGAGCCCCAGCATCACCATATACTGGCTAGCAAGGCCAGAGTAGAAAAAGTTTAAAAAAACACTTATCTAATGGATTCATTCTGAAATAACAGCTGATGACAGTTACCCTCCTAAAAAAATAACCCCAGCTACGTCTCCATTAAATGAGATATGCTTTGTACGCTGCTTGTCACAAGTACCTTCAGTCTGGGTTCCCTGCTGGTTTAGTCATTGTCCCATTTTGGTTAACGCTGTATTTTATAAGTGTTCCCTCGTGTTTTAACATATACAGTGCCTGGCGAAATTATTCGGGCCTTTTGAATTTTTCAACCTTTTCCCTCATTTCAGGCTTCAAACATAAAGATAAAAATTTAAATTTTATGGCGAAGAATCAACAACGAGTGGGACACAATTGTGAAGTTGAATGAAATTTATTGCTTATTTTAAACTCTTATAAAAAATAACATACTGAAAATTGGGGCGTGCAATATTATTCGGCCCCTTTAAGTTAATACTTTGTAGCGCCACCTTTTGCTACGATTACAGCTGCAAGTCGCTTGGGATATGTGTCTATCAGTTTTGCACATTGCAAAGGAAGAATGGACAAGAATTTCAGTCTCTCAAACAGCTGGAGCTGAGTGAGGTTGGATGAAGAGTGTTTGTGAACAGCAGTTTTCAGTTCTTTCCACAGATTCTCGATTGGATTCAGGTTTGGACTTTGACTTGGCCATTCTAACACCTGGATATGTTTATTTGTGAGCCATTCCATTGTAGATTTTGCTTTATGTTTTAGATCATTGTTTTGTTTAAAGACAAATCTCCGTCCAGTCTCAGGTCTTTTGCAGACTACAACAGGTTTTCTTCAAGAATGGTCCTGTATTTGGCTCCATCCATCTTCCCATCAATTTTAACTATCTTCCCTGTCCGTGCTGAAGAAAAGCAGGCCCAAACCATGATGCTGCCCCCACCATGTTTGACAGTGGCGATGGTGTATTCAGGGTGATGAGCTGTGTTGTTTTTCCGCCAAACATATCATTTGGCATTGTGCCCAAAAAGTTCGATTTTGTTTCACCTGACCAGAGCACCTTCTTCCACATGTTTGGTGTCTCCCAGGTGGCTTGTGGCAAACTTTAAACAACACTTTTTATGGATGTCTTTGAGAAATGGCTTTCTTCTTGCCACTCTTCCATAAAGGCCAGATTTGTGTAGTGTACGACTGATTGTTCTCCTATGGACAGACTCTCCTACCTCAGCTGTAGATCTCTGCAGTTCATCAAGAGTGATCATGGACCTCTTGGCTGAATCTCTGATCAGTCTTCTCCTTGTTTGAGATGAAATTTTTGAGTGACGATCGGGTCTTGGTAGATTTGCAGTGGTATGATACTCCTTCCATTTCAATATGATCGCTTGCACAGTGCTTCTTGGGATGTTTAAAGTTGTGGAAATCTTTTTTGTAACCAAATCCGGCTTTAAACTTTTCCACAACAGTATCATGGAACTGCCTGTTGTGTTCCTTGGTCTTCATGATGCTCTCTGTGCTTTAAACGGAACACTAAGACTATCACAGAGCAGGTGCATTTATACGGAGACTTGATTACACACAGGTGGCTTATATTTATCATCATCAGTCATTTAGGACAACATTGGATCATTCAAAGATTCTCAATGAACTTCTGGAGTGAGTTGCTGCATTGAAATAAAGGGGCCGAATAATATTGCACGCCCCACTTTTCAGTTTATTCTTTTTTACAAAAGTTTAAATTAAGCAATACATTTCATTCAACTTCACAATTGTGTCCCACTTGTTGTTGATTCTTCACCATAACATTAAAATTTTTATCTTTATGTTTGAAGCCTGAAATGTGGGAAATAGGTTGAAAAATTGAAGGGGGCTGAATACTTTCGCAAGGCACTGTACATACATACAAACAGATGCGTGTAAAAACATCTTGAGTATTCTAAAACAGTCCCAACTACTTCTTCATCACATGCAAGTCTGGACTGTTAACCTTGTCAGGGTTCTATATACAAGTCCAGAGGGGTCACAACTGGACTCCAAATTTCGTTGTGTTGCAGTGATCAGTTGAAGTTGGCCGTTTTGGCTAAATGAAAAAAAGAGAAGCAAAGAGACTGTAGAAAGAAGTGTGCCAATGTATTTATACAGTCATGGCCCAAAGTGTTGGAATCCTTGAAATTGTTTCAGAAAATTAAGTATTTCTCACAGAAAATTATTGCAAATACACATTTTTTTTATTAAATTATTTATTTCTTTGTGCAGATTTGAACACAAAAAAATTAAAAGCAAATTGGACCTGATTTTGCACAAAACTCTTAAAATGGGCTGGACAAAATTGTTGGCATCTTTACAAAATTGTGGGTAAACAACTTTGATTAAAACACGTGATGCCCTTTTTTTGCAATTACAGAGGTCAGACATTTCCTGGAATTCATGACCATGTTTGCACACAGTGCAGCAGGGATTTTGGCCCACCTCCATACGGATCTTCTCCAGATCTTTCATGTTTCGAGGTCACTGGGCAACATTGAGTGTCAGCTCCCTCCAAAGATTTTCTATTAGGGTATGTGCTCACGCTGCGTTCTGTCAAGTGCAGAAAAAAATGCACCCTCTGGCAGACTGGACAACTATAAACACTACAGTTGACTAAAAAAATGCATCCAAAACACATGGATTTTGGATGCATTTGAATGCGTTTTGAATGCATTTTGGATGCATTTTTGACAGTGCGGTCCCACTCGGCTATGCAAACATACCCATAGAGCATGGCAGGCTGCGAGACAGAGCCGCGTGATCAGAATGAACTCGAATGAACTTCACCGACTTTATTATCATCGCACAGCTCTGTCTTTGTGTCGCAGCCTGATTTGCGGTCACTGGTGAAGGACTCACCGGTAACTGCAAATCCCCTGAGTGACTGAAGTGAGCCATGTGATCAGCGGTGCCATCACTCATGTTACTTGCAGCTAGCTGGAGTCCTCCACCTGAGACAGCAATTCACCTGAGTGAGCGCATCCCTGATCGCGCAGCTCACTTCAGTCACTCGGGCGACTTGCTGTCACAGTTGGAGAATCCAGCAGTGGCCGTGGGTAACCTGAGTGACATCACCGCTGATAGCGTGACTCACTTCAGTTGCTGCGTGGAGCTCACAGAGAGAGGTCATGGTCTGTGGCCACTCGCTGTCAGCTTCCGATATAACAGAGCTGAAAGTGTCGTGGGACCTTGTGTGGATTACGTCGGACCTGGAGGGCTGTTTGGGGATTAATAAAGTGGTGATATAGGGTGTTTTTTTGTCTTTTATTCCAAATAAAGGATTTTTTGGGTGTATGTGTTTATTTTCTTTAACTTACAGATTAATCATGGGAGGTGTCTCATAGACACCTGCCATGATTAACCTAGGACTTAGTGGCAGCTATGGGCTACCATTAACTCCTTATTACCCTGATTTCCACTGCACCAGGACAATTTGGGATGAGCCGGGTAGAGTCCCAGGACTGTCGCAGCTAATGGATTCGGCAATTACGGGCGTCTGCTGGCTGATATTTTTAGGCTGGGGCTCCCCATAACGTGGGGCTCCCTATCCTGAGAATACCAGCCTTCAGCTGTGTGGCTTTACCTTGGCTGGTATCAAAATTGGGGGGACCACATGTCATTTGTTTTTTTTAAATCATTTATTTCTTTTACTGCACCATATAGACCCGCCCACCGGCAGCTGTGATTGGTTGCAGTGGGACAGCTGTCACTCAGTGTGGGGGCTCGTCTGAATGCAACCAATCATAGGCGCCGGTGGGTGGGGGAAGCAGTGAATACGAGATGGAATAATGAGCAGCCGGCATTTTCAAAAGCTGGAGAAGCTGCCGGAGCTTTGTGAAAGCTGTGCAGCGCTGCGCCGGTGATCAGTGAGTATGAAAGAGAGAGGGAGAACGACCAACCGACAGAGATAGGGAGCCAGACATCGACAGAGGGACCGAAAGACCTGCGTTTTGTTTTTCAAAAAAGCATGCAGAACGCAACAAAAATGCAGTGCAAGTGCACAAGTAAACATTTTGGTTGCATTTTGACACACCTCATTGATTTCAATGGGTGGAAAATGCAACCAAAACGCACAAAAGAAGTGACATGCTGCTTTTTTTTAAAAACATTGATTTTGTCAAATATTTGGCATCCAAATTGCTGCGTTTAAAAAAGCAACGTGAGCATGGAATTTGCAGACTTCTCATAGACTTTGTTGGGGAAGCACAACGCATGCATTTTGACAATGACACACTGCAGTTTTAAACGCAGCCAAAACGCAGGAAAAACGCAACGTGCCTGGCAAGACCACTCCAGGACCTTGAAATGGTTCTTACGGAGCCATTCCTTAGCTGCCCTGGCCCGTGTGTTTCAGGTCAGTCTCCTGTTGGAAGACCCAGCCATAACCCATCTACAACGTTTTTACTGAGGGAAGGAGGTTGTTAGCCAAAATCATGCGATACATGACCTCATCCATCCTCCCTTCAATACAGTGCAGTCGTCATGTCCCCTTTGCAAAAAGGCACCCCCGAAAGTATGAGGCTTCCACCCCCATGCTTCTCAGTTGGGACAGTGTTCTTGAGGTTGTACTCATCCTCCAAACATGGCGAAGACCTCAGAGATTAGGTTATCTGCGGTCACAGGTGGAGGACTGTAGGAACCTCCAGCTACGACCGCAACTAACCTGAGTGATGTCACTGCTGATCGCGTGGCTCATTTATTCTCTGTCTGGAGCTCACAGTAGGCAGTTATGTTCCATGATCGTATGCTGTGCCTTCAGATGTAGCAGAGCTGGAATATTTGTGGAACCTCGTGTGGATTACGTTGGGCCTGCAGGGGTGTTTTAGGGGTTAATAAAGTGGTCAAAGAGGGTGTTTTTTTTTTGCTTATACCAAATGAAGGATTTTTTAGGTGTTTGTGGGGGGGGTCTCATAGACGCCTGCAATTAATAATCTAGGGCTCAGTGGCAGCTGTGGGATGCCATTAACCTCTTATATTACTCCGACTGCCACTGCGCCAGGGCAATTGGGAAGAGCCGGGTAAAGCAAGCTGCAATTTTTAGGCTGGGTTGCAGCTTAAAAACCATGGGCCTCTCCAGTATGAGAATACCAGCTCCCAGCTGTAGGGATTTATCTTGACTGGGTATCAAAATTGGGGGGGGGGAGGAATCGCAAGCCTTTTTTTTACTTTTTTTATTAATTAAAATAATAAAAAAAAGAAGCCGCATGCGGTTTCTCCTATGTTGATATCCAGCCAAAATAAGCGCACGGCTGGGGATTGCAGCCTATTGCCGTGGCTTTATCTGTGCTGGGTATCATGGTATGGGGGGACCCTACGCTAATTGTTTTATTTATTTTTATACCATGATAGATGCACGTAGCATCTGTGATTGGCAACAGTGTGCTGACACTAAGGTGGGGCACGTCTGACTGCAACCAATCACAGACGCCGGTGGGTGGGGACAGCAATGCATATGCATGAGCTTAATGCACGGCTCCAAAAGGGAATGGGCAGCTACAGGAGCAGTGTACAGCTGTGCCGGAGCCTCAGTAAGTACAGCGTGCTTGCTCCTATCACCTAGCCTTTCTACCAACATTTTTAATCACCGGATTCTGGTCCTCATAGACTTATATGGTGACTGGAATCCGCCCCAGAACCGGATTTTAAAAACCAGATCACTGGGATCCGCTGGTCCCGGTTATGTGCGAGACCGCTCATCACTATTAGTAACGGGTTCAAACAGGTGCAATTAATACAAGTAATGGGTGCAGAGTAGGAGGGGATTTTTAAAGAAAAAAATAACCGGTCTATGAGAGCCAGAATTCTTGCTGGTTGGTAGGTGACCAAATACCAATGCAAATTAATTATTTAAAAATAATACAATGTGATTTTCTGGATTTTTTTGGGGATTCTCTCTGTCACAGTTGACGTGCACCTATGATAACAATTACAGACCTCTCCATTCTTTGTAGGTGGGAAAACTTGCAAAATACTTATACTTGATCGATCGATCTACAGTACAGACCAAACGTTTGGACACACCTTCTCATCTCTAGAACAACTGATAAGAGGAGACCTTGTGCAGCAGGCCATCATGGTAAAATAGCTGCTAGTAAACCACTGCTAAGGACAGGCAACAAACAGAAAAGACTTGTTTGGCCTAAAGAACACAAGGAATGGACATTAGACCAGTGGAAATCTGTGCTTTGGTCTGATGAGTCCAAATTTGAGATCTTTGGATCCAACCACTGTGTCTTTGTAGAAAAGGTGAACGGATGGACTCTACATGGCTGGTTCCCACCGTGATGCATGAAGGAGGAGGTGTGATGGTGTGGGGGTGCTTTACTGGTGACACTGTTGGGGATTTATTCAAAATTGAAGGCATACTGAACCAGCATGGCTACCACAGCATCTTGCAGCGGCGTGCTATTCTATCCCCTTTGCGTTTAGTTGGACAATCATTTATTTTTCAACAGGACAATGACCCCATACACACTTCCAGGCTGTGTAAGGACTATTTGACTAAAGGCCGCTTTACACGCTGCGATATCGGTACCGATATCGCTAGCGTGGGTACCCGCCCCCATCTGTTGCACGACACGGGCAAATCGCTGCCCGTGCCGCACAACATCGCCCAGACCCGTCACACGTACTTACCTGCCCGGCGACGTCGCTGTGACCGGCGAACCGCCTCCTTTCTAAGGGAGCAGTTCGTTCAGCGTCACAGCGACGTCACAGCAGCGTCACTGAACCGCCACCCAATAGAAGTGGAGGGGCGGAGATGAGTGGGACGTAACATCCCGCCCACCTCCTTCCTTCGCATTGCGGCCGGGAAGCAGGTAAGGAGAGCTTCCTCGTTCCTGCAGCGTCACACGGAGCGATGTGTGTTGCCGCAGGAACGAGGAACAACTTCGTTACTGCTGCAGTAACGATATTTGAGAATGGACCCCCATGTCACCGATGAGCGATTTTGCGACGATGCAAAATCGCTCATAGGTGTCACACGCAACGGCATCGCTAATGCGGCCGGATGTGCGTCACAAATTCTAATACTTAGTAGTAAATTCTAATACTTCGCATTAGCGATATCGTAGCGTGTAAAGCCCCCTTTAGAAGGAGAATGATGGGGTGCTACGCCAGATGACCTGGCCTCCACAGTCACCAGACCTGAACCCAATCGAGATGGTTTGGGGTGAGCTGGACGCAAAGTGAAGGCAAAAGGGCCAACAAGTGCTAAGCATCTCTCGGAACTCCTTCAAGACTGTTCGAAAACCATTTCCGGTGACTACCTCTTGAAGCTCCTCAAGAGAATGCCAAGAGTGTGCAAAGTAGTAATGAAAGCAAAAGGTTGCTACTTTGAAGAACCTAGAATATAAGACATATTTTAAGTTGTTTCACACTTTTTTAAGTATTTCATTCCACATGTTTTAATTCATAATTTTGATGCCTTCAATGTGAATCTCCAATTTTCAGAGTCCTGAAAATAAAGAAAACTCTTTGAATGAAAAGGTGTGTCCAAACTTTTGGTCTGTACCTGTATCTAAATCCAGAAAAAGCACAGGCAGCACTCCAGCACTTTGGATAAAAAAGTAGGACTTTATTGAGCCCCGTGACAACATTTCAGTTCCAAAGAACCTTTCTCAAGGCTTGAGAACGGTTCTGATGTACTGAAACATTGCCACAGGGCTCAATAAAGTCCTTTTCTTTTATTTAAAAATCTGGAATGCTGCCTGTGCTTTTTCTGGATTTATAATATACGGCTTTGGAAGGTTGTGGTGAGGCCTGGCACTCAGTACCTATAGAAGTGGTGTTGTTTATTATTTGTCTATCTATCTCTCTATCAGAAGGCCACAGGCACAAGCATAGTACAGGAATGGGACAGCTGGTAATGAACCAGCCCAAGAACTGGACACACTCTCTCTCGAACCACTGGCACCAACACAAGAAGGTGCATACCATTAGCCCTGCAGAATCCTTATATCTAATCCTACACCTCTCTTACATCCCTCTTCTGATAATCACTGCATTAACACCCCAGACCAAACCCTAACCTCCCCTAGGTGATATTAACCCTTTTCACATAAAAGGTTTATTTATCCTAACTGTTGTTGCTGCACTGCTATTAACCCCATCTATTGATCTCCATCTAGTGGTGCAGCACTGCCATATCGGAGAGCAGGAAGCAGAAATTGATATTGATTTTCAATAATATTGATATTGATAATTAATAGTAATTATTGCTGCTCCACCAATCAGTGAGCAGGAATCAGGCAGTGCCGCACCACTAAGGAGGCTGCTGGTTGCCCCACACCATATGTAAGATTGAACCTTGATACAGAGATATGTGACATCATCCGGATTATCACAACTTGTACAGGGTTGGTCAGTACTTGGTCATAACAGATCAGCGGAGCATAGTGAAGCACAGTTTATACTGGAAGCAGTGAGGATCACCCAGAGTGATGGTCATGCGCACTACTTCAGTTTGAAGCCAGGACGCGTACACCCGGCTTCATAGTGTGCATGATCCAAACTCCGGGGTCATGCACACTGAGCCGAAATCCAGCGTCGGGTGATGGCAGCGGAGAGGTGAGTGAGATCATCCTCTGACCCTGCACATTCATTAGTATGTTAACACACCCACAGGGGCGTATTAACATGCTAATGGGGCCGACTAGCAAGGGAAGCAATTCCCTTGGGACTAATCCCCGAGCTCATTAGCATATGATAAAAGATCTTTAGAAATACTTTTTTCTAAAGATCCCTTTATCCATACTACTATACACTGAGACAGTTAGGCAGGGATTAGCAATATGCACCCAGAACTGCTCATGGTTCTGGGTGCATAATGGACCACACAGGTTCCCTTTAATGACTGAGGAGAGTGGGTAAAAAAAATTCAGCCTGATTATTGAGAGAACTGTGTGACTGTTCATAGCTTAACAGACTGTTCATAGCTTTACAGTTCTCCCTACCCTGCACTGATCTATGCGTACATACAGTACAACTTGATATGCACATGTTCGGTCATAGAGAGAACTGTACAGTGATTCATACATTCACAGTTCTGTCTCTCCTTCCCCAGAAAAGATCTGTGTGATCATTGCAAGGCAGAAAGAAAAGCAGATGTATCTATTGCACCTACATCTCTGACGGCAGACATCATTGGAGCCTGACGAGGTAGTAAACGACTAGAGTTGAGTGATGTTCAATTCGAACGGTTCACCAATTTCAAATTCGAGTGATTTTGGGCGGTGTTTGAGTCGTTCGACAAACGATTAGCTTCAAGTTCAGCAGTTCAAGTCACCGTTCGATAATGGTTCGATCACCAAAAGCGTGGCTTTTCACAGTAAGGCTACTTCATTATTCAATCTGGAATTCCCTGCTTTCCCTGCCCACCGGCGCCCATGACTGGTTGCAGTCAGACACGCCCCCACGATGAGTGACAGCTGTCTCACTGCGACCAATCACAGCCGCCGGCGGGCAGGTCTATATCGCGCAGTAAAATAAGTAAATAAATAATAATAATAAAAAAAAAAAAACAACAGTCCCCTCAATTTTGATACCAGCCAGGATAAAGCCACACGGCTGGAGGCTGGTATTGTCAGGATGAGGAGCGCCACGTTATGGGGAGCCCACCACCCTAACAATATCAGCAGGCAGCCGCCCGGAATTGCAGCATCCATTAGATGTGAGAGTCCCGGGACTCTACCCAGCTCATCCCGAATTGCCCTGGTGCGGTGGCAATCGGGGTAATAAGGGGTTAATCATGGAAGTCGTCTCCCCAAAATACCTTCCATGATTAACCTGTAAGTGAAAGTAAATAAACACACACAACGAAAAATTCTTTATTTGGAATAAAAGACAAAAAAAACACCCTCTTTAACCATTTTATTAAAATCCCCAAATACCCCTCCAGGTCCGATGTAATCCACAGAGGTCCCGCGACGCATCCAGCTCTGCTACATGAAGCTGACAGGGAGCGCCGTAGAACAGGAGCGCTCTGTGTCATATCCACGCAGCAACTGAAGTGAGCCGCGCTGTCAGCGGGGACGTCACTGAGGTAAATGCCTGCGTGTGCGGTGATGGGGGTTGTAGTGCCTGCGTGTGTGCGAGGATGATGGGGATTGTAGTGCCTGCGTGTGTGCGAGTATGATGCGTGCGGTAGTGCCTGCGTGTGCAAGGATGATGGGGGTTGTAGTGCCTGCATGTGTGCGAGGATGAGTGCGGTAGTGCCGGTGTTTGCCCTCCCATCCATCCATCCATTCATCCATCCATCCCTCCCTCCATTCATCCCTCCCTCCATCCCTCCCTTTATCCATCTCTCCATCCATTCATCCCTTCTTTCATCCCTCTCTTCATCCCTCCATCTCTCCATCCATTCATCCCTCCCTTCATCCCCCCCTCCATCCCACCCTCCATCTCTCCATCCATTCATCCCTCCCTTCATCTCTCCATCCATTCATCCCTCCCTTCATCCTTCGCTCCATCCATCCCTCCCTCCTTCCATCCATTCATCCCTTCCTCCATTCCTCCCTCCATCCCTCCCTCCATCTCTCCCTCCATCTCTCCCTCCATCTCTCCCTCCATCTCTCCCTCCATTCATCCCCCCCTCCATCCCTCCATCCATCCATAGATCCATCCATCCTTGTAGCTGAATAATGTACTTCTGGATTCTCTACTAATCTAACCAAATCTTCCTATGCTTTTCATTACAGACAGTGGCTCAATGGTTAGAGAAACTGCCTATGAAGAATTAGTTCACGAGTTAGAGTCCCGGTAAAGAATTTATTTTTAATTTTAAATTATAATTATTATTTATTTAAAATTATAATTTAATTTAATTATGCACTGAGGGGAGGAGCCGGACATCAGCTGTGAGCCGCGGGAGACACCTCTAAAATCGGAGCAGTTCATGGAATAAGGCTGTATTGCTTTCTCCTCTCTCTTCTCTCTCCTCGCTCTCCCCTCACTCCTCTCTCTCTTTTTCTCCCTCTTTTCTCTCTCTCTCTCTCCCTTCTCTCTATCTCCCTTCTCTCTCTCTCTCTCCCTTCTCTCGCTCTCTCTCAGACCTGGCGATGATCAGCAGATGCGGTCACCTGACGGAATCAGCTGACACTATAAGTCAAGCGGTGAGGCCGGCTTTTTAACGCCCGGCCGGCTAAACTATTAGCTGCTGCTGTCGGACAGGAGTCTGCACAGAATTGTGTAGTTTTTTGGGGGTTTTTTTGCACTGATGCATCAGCTTATTGCATAAAAGCTGTTTATACAATCAGCTGCTGTGTCATGTGATTCAGGCCCTTGAACCTGACACATCATCTGATCGCTTTGCCTTCCAACAAACCGATCAGATGATATTGGATCCGGATTGGATGGTGCGGGACCCTTGACCCAGAATTACTGCGGCTAATTGTGTTGTGTTTTATTTCTAATAAAAATATTTTTCTGTGTATTGTGTTTTCTTTTATCTGTACTAGAAATTCATGGTGGCCATGTCTAATATTGGCGTGACACCATGAATTTCGGCCTTAGGGCCAATTGATAATATACAGCTAGCCTTAACCCCATTATTACCCAGCGAGCCACTCGCCACCAGGGCAGCTGGAGGTGTTGGATACAGCGCTAGAAGATGGTGCTTCTACGAAAGCGCCATTTTCTGGGGCGGTTGCGGACTGCAATTCGCAGCAGGGGTGCCCAGAAAGCTTGGGCACCCTGCGCTGCGGATTACAATTCCCAGCTGCCTAGTTTTACCTGGCTGGACACAAAAATTGGGCGAAGCCCACGTCACTTTTATTTGTAATTATTTCATGAAATTCATGAAATAATTAAGAAAAAAAAAAAGGAGGGGGGGCTTCCCTATATTTTTGGTTCCCAGCCGGGTACAAATAGGCAGCTAGGGGTTGGGGGCAGCCCATAGCTGCCTGCTGTACCTGTCTAGCATACAAAAATATGGCGAAGCCCACGTCATTTTTTGGGGGGGGGCAAAAATCTGCATACAGTCCTGGATGGAGTATGCTGAGCCTTATAGTTTTGCAGCTGCTGTCTGTCTGTATCGAGGAGAGGAGACAGCAGCTGCAGAACTACAAGGCTCAGCATCCTCCATCCAGGACTGTATGCTGGAGGGAGAGGCAGGTGGAGCAGAACTGCAAGGATCAGAATACTTCATCCACTAGTGTATGTGTGATGCCCTGAAGCATCAGGTAGTCACACATATGCCCTGCATAACACCAATCCCACACAAGGTTACATAGAGCCGACCTGAAACCATAGTCATCCCCCTCAGAGTAGGACAGACACACCAGTGGACGCGACCAGGCGGATGGAGATCGCCCACCTAGGGGTCTAGAGAACCTGGGGCGGGAAAACAGCCAGTTCAGTCTGTAGCTCAAGTGGAGTTCAGACCAGTCAAGGTCAGAAGTCCAATTTGACAGGCGTCGGGGTTGGAGCACCGGCGTACTGGCTAGGTGGCAGACAGTAGTCAGTGTCAGCAAAAGACGGGAAGATGGTGGACCGGGGCAGGGTTGTGGCCCGCCGGTAGCGACACCAGAGAATCGACCCGGAAACCGTGAACAAAGGGGGTACTTGTACTTGGACCCTGAAGCCAGGACCGGCACCAACGGCCTAGGTAATTAACCAATTGAGGGCAGGATTTTAGGTCCTGTCCCAACCTAAGTCCCGAAAAGAGACAACCACCCACCGAGAGGGATAGGGCATCCGCCAGGGCCCGGTAGATCCCACAGGTCAGTGTCAGCGGGCAAGGCTCCAAACAAAAGGACCGGGAGCGGACTCCCGCGTTTCACACCGGTAAGTCCAACACACAACAAACAGCGTGCAGAGGAAAGAGACATTGACTACTAGCTCGGGTGTGGGACCAGATACACCCGACCGCGGCGGCCGGCCACCAGCACCTTGGTTTACAAAAGGACTCTGTGTTTATTGACTCCACACATCAGTACAGCCTCATCCAGCACCAGGACAACCAGTGACTCCACACATCAGTGCAACCTCATCCAGCACCAGGACAACCAATGACTCCACACATCAGTGCAACCTCATCCAGCACCAGGACAACCAGTGACTCCACACATCAGGGCAACCTCATCCAGCACCAGGACAACCAATGACTCCACACATCAGTGCAACCTCATCCAGCACCAGGACAACCAGTGACTCCACACATCAGTGCAACCTCATCCAGCACCAGGACAACCAGTGACTCCACACATCAGTGCAACCTCATCCAGCACCAGGACAACCAATGACTCCACACATCAGTACATCCTCATCCAGCACCAAGACAACCAGTGACTCCACACATCAGTACAGCCTCATCCAGCACCACGACAACCAATGACTCCACACATCAGTACAGCCTCATCCAGCACCAGGACAACCAGTGACTCCCCACATCAGTGCAACCTCATCCAGCACCAGGACAACCAGTGACTCCACACATCAGTACATCCTCATCCAGCACCACAACAACCAATGAGTCCACACATCAGTACAGCCTCATCCAGCACCAGGACAACCAGTGACTCCCCACATCAGTGCACCCTCATCCAGCACCAGGACAACCAGTGACTCCACACATCAGTACAGCCTCATCCAGCACCAGGACAACCAGTGACTCCACACATCAGTACAGCCTCATCCAGCACCACCACAACCATTGACTCCACACATCAGTACAGCCTCATCCAGCACCACGACAACCAATGACTCCACACATCAGTACAGCCTCATCCAGCAGCACCACAACCATTGACTCCACACATCAGTACAGCCTCATCCAGCACCAGGACAACCAATGACTCCACACTTCAGTGCAGCCTCATCCAGCACCAGGACAACCAGTGACTCCACACTTCAGTGCAGCCTCATCCAGCACCAGGACAACCAGTGACTCCACACATCAGTACAACCTCATCCAGCACCATGACAACCAATGACTCCACACATCAGTACAGCCTCATCCAGCACAACCGAACTGTAAGTTTACTGGTCCCTGCAATTCCGCACAACACTGGGCCCCGGGGCATCCATCCCTACCCACGGAGGGGTTAACAGCTGCCATCACATCGCCCCCGGGAGCCTCACAGCAGCAACGGTGGTGCCACATCTCACATACCTCCCAACATTTAAAGATGAGAAAGAGGGACAAAGTATGCGGCGCGCGTAGCGCGCCGCAGCAATTTTAGGCCACGCCCCTAACCACACCCATTTTGCAATCTGTCACGCCCACATCCAATCCTTTTCAGCACTGCTGATCACATTGTTTAAGGCTGCGTGCCCACGATCAGTATTTGCAGCATTTTGGATGTAGCGTGTTTTTGCTGTGTCTAAAACGCCGCATTGTACAGTACAAGCACAGTGGAGGGATTTCTAGAAACCCCGTGCCCACTGTGCTTGTTTTTTTCTGCAGCAAACACTGACCTGCGGAGCGTCTTTCCAGACTGCAGCATATCAATTGTTTGCTGCAGTTCCATGCGTCCTCCGTAGGGAGAACACAGCAGGAGACCGCAGCGCACTGAACCCTGATCGTGGGCACAGGCAGCTGCGTTCTCCTGCGGAGGAGACGTGCAGCCCCGCAGGTCAGGACCCGCTGCCTCCAGGACACAGCGAGTCCTGATCGTGGGCACAGGCAGCTGTGGTCTCCTGCAGAGGAGACGTGCAGCCCCGCAGGTCAGGACCTGCTGCCTCCAGGACACAGCGAGTCCTGATCGTGGGCACAGGCAGCTGCGTTCTCCTGCGGAGGAGACGTGCAGCCCCGCAGGTCAGGACGCACTGCCTCCAGGACACAGCGAGTCCTGATCGTGGGCACAGGCAGCTGCGTTCTCCTGCGGAGCAGATGTGCAGCCCCGCAGGTCAGGACGCGCTGCCTCCAGGACACAGTGAGTCCTGATCATGGGCACAGGCAGCTGTGGTCTCCTGCAGAGGAGACGTGCAGCCCCGCAGGTCAGGACCCGCTGCCTCCAGGACACAGCGAGTCCTGATCGTGGGCACAGGCATACGCACATATACGGTACATATTTGAAGACAAATTCCCTAAAATACATATAAACAGACAAATCTATACACAGTCATTTGCACTGACATACACAGATATATACATCATACATATACACACATTGGAGGTAATAACATGGGGAAGCCGGCAGCAGCCGCACTCACCTACCCCGCTTGTCTCTGTCCAGCTCCTCCTCGGCATGTGATCACTTGGCAACACTTTAACAGACCTAGCCACGCACAGTGCACACTGACACCGCTGTGTATGTATCACAAGGGAGGATGGGGGCTTTATATACTATAATATATATATATATATATATATATATATACATATATATACATACACACACACACACACACACACACACACTGTATATATACAGTATATACAGCACAAGAGGGGCTGGGGGCTACAGTATATACAGCACAGGAGGGGCTGGGGGCTACAGTACATACAGCACAGGAGGGGCTGGGGGCTACAGTATATACAGCACAGGAGGGGCTGGGGGCTACAGTATATACATCACAGGAGGGGCTGGGGGCTACAGTATATACAGCACAGGAGGGGCTGGGGGCTACAGTATATACAGCACAGGAGGGGTTGGGGGCTGCAGTATATACAGCACAGGAGTGGTGGCTGGGGGCTACAGTATATACAGCACAGGAGGGGCTGTGGGCTACAGTATATACAGCACAGGAGGGGCTGGGGGCTACAGTATATACAGCACAGGAGGGGCTGCAGTATATACAGCACAGGAGTGGTGGCTGGGGGCTACAGTATATACAGCACAGGAGGGGCTGTGGGCTACAGTATATACAGCACAGGAGGGGCTGGGGCTACAGTATATACAGCACAGGAGGGGCTGGGGGCTACAGTATATACATCACAGGAGGGGCTGGGGGCTACAGTATATACAGCACAGGAGGGGCTGGGGGCTACAGTATATACAGCACAGGAGGGGCTGGGGGCTACAGTATATACAGCACAGGAGGGGTGGCTGGGGGCTACAGTATATACAGCACAGGAGGGGCTGGGGGCTACAGTATATACAGCACAGGAGGGGCTGGGGGCTACAGTATATACAGCAGATGAGGGGCTGGGGGCTGCAGTATATACAGCACAGGAGTGGTGGCTGGGGGCTACAGTATATACAGCACAGGAATGGCTGGGGGCTACAGTATATACATCACAGGAGTGGTGGCTGGGGGCTACAGTATATACAGCACAGGAGGGGCTGGGGGCTACAGTATATACAGCACAGGAGGGGCTGGGGCTACAGTATATACAGCACAGGAGGGGCTGGGGGCTACAGTATATTCAGCATAGGAGGGGCTGGGGGCATAGACAGTACTTGAGGGGCATACATATTAAGCCTGTTTCAGATGTCAGTGATTCTGGTATGTATGTGCTACTTTTTATACGTACCAGAATCACTGACCTATGCAGACCCATTATAATCAATGGGTCTGCACACACATCAATGATTTTTCACTGACCGTGTCTCCGTGCGGCATACATGCGTATCCGTGATTGCCGCACAGAAACATGTCTGTTTTTTTCTGGCATCACTGATGTCCCACAGACCACACTATGGTGTGATCCGTGAAACACGTACCAGAAAAACACGGACATTTAAAATAAAAAATCTTTTTCAACTCACCTTCTCCAGCGATGCGGAATTCAGCAGCTGCTCTCTGCTTCTTCCTGACCGGCACATTATGGCATGCATATTCATTTATGCAGCCAGAGCCGACCCGGAAGTAGCTGCAGAGGTGAGAGAGCGGTGGCTGGATGCTGAATCGCGGGACTCTTCAGCACCACGGAGAGCAGGAGCGGGGGCAGGTGAGTATATGTCCATGTGCAATCACGGAGTATGGATCACGTATCATGGATTGCACATGGACAACCACTGTGTGCCGTGAATCACGGAGTATGAAGGGACATATGCGTGTTTAACACGTCAGTGAAGAACGTCTGTGTTTTTCACTGAGGGGCATACACGTTACTAAGGGGTACACACATTACTGGGGTAAATACACTTTACTGTGGGGCATACAAATTACTGGTAGCATAGATATTACTAAGGGGCATATAGCTCTGGTGCTGGGGCTTATACAGCTCTGGGGGCACTTACAGCTCCGATGGGGGGGCTGGGGCATACAAATCTGGTGTGGGGGCTGGGGGACATACAAATCTGGTGAGGGGGGTGGCTGGAGGCATATAGCTCTGGTGAGGAGAGGGCTGCTGGGGCATACATATCTGGTGAGGGGGGGCTGGGATACATATCTGGTGGGAGGGGGCTGGAGGCATACAGAGCTGGGGTGTACTGGGGGGCATATAGATCTGGTGGGGGGGGCATACAAATTTGGTGAGGGGGCCATACAGATGTGGTGAGGGGGTGACTGGAGGCATATAGCTTTGGGTAGGTGGGGGGGGGTCACATACAGCGTTCCTTGGTGTTCAGCTCCTCTTCCTGCAGTCTCTTTATCTGTGGACAGAGCTCAGCATGTTGCTCGGTAGCTCCACCCACAGATGCACTTCCGTACACAAACAGCCCAGCAGTGAGCAGTGAGTGCACGCTGAGCTGCGGATTTAAAGTGCCGGCAGCCAGAGTGCTGCTGCCGCCCACCCATAACAGCGGCAACACAGAGCCAAGCAGTGAAGCAGCGCTCGGCTCTGCTCTGCTCATGTGCATTAGGAGGGGGAGAAAGTCAGACGGGGAGAGCGGGTGGGTGGAGCCACGGGCGGGACAAAAAGCCTCACGATCGTGACACCGGGACACCCGCTGAAATCCGGTACAGTCCCGCTGTATCCGGGACGGTTGGGAGGTATGCATCTCACCACACCCCGTGGGTGGCGTCACAGACAATCTACAGCAAATCCCGTATAGATATGTCCCCTTTTTATTCAAAGTGTAAATCCCCGGGTCCGGAGAACCCCTCGAGCCATACCGTAGATCCGGATCTGAGCAACCTGACGGCTGGCGTGGGGGCGCCACATATGCAGGAGAGCAGACAGCAGCTGCAGAACTACAAGGCTCAGCATGCTGCATCCAAGACTGTATGCTGGAGGGAGAGACAGGGGGAGCAGAACTGCAAGGCTCAGCATGCTCCATTCACTAGTGTATGCAGGAGAGCAGACAGCAGCTGCAGATCTATAAGGCTCAGCATACTCCATCCAGGACTGTATGCAGGAGTGTTTTGCCCCCCCAAAAAATGATGTGGGCTTCGCCATATTTTTCTATGCTAGTCATTTACAGCAGGCAGCTACGGCTGCCCCCAACCCCCAGCTGCCTATTTGTACCCGGCTGGTAACCAAAAATATAGGGAAGCTTTTTTTTTTTAAATTATTTCACGAATTTCATGAAATAATTTAAAAAAAAAAAAATGACGTGGGCTTCGCACCATTTTTGTGTCCAGCCAGGTACAACTAGGTAGCTGGGGATTGGAATCTACAGCACAGGTTAGCCCGAAGTTTCTGGGCCCCTCTGCTGCGAATTGCAGTCCGTAGCCGCCCCCAAAAATGGCGCTTTCATAGAAGTGCCATCATCTGGTGCTGTATCCAACACTACCAGCTGCCTTGATGCCGGGTGGCTTGCTGGGTAATAATGGGTTAATACTGGATTTGTTTTACTAGCTAGTATTAAGCCAGAGATTCTTAATGTCAGGCAAGTTTCACCCGGTCATTAAGAATCTCCAATAAAGGGTTAAAAGAAAGACACCACACAGAGAAAAAATGCTTTAATAGAAATAAATACACAGACACACTTAGAGACTCCATGTTTATTACTCCCTCTCACCCCTCCACGATCCTGGTCTTCTGTCTTCTTTCTCCTTCAACCCATGCAGATCTGCTATATCAGACAGCACTGCATGGGAGGAAGACGCTGCTGCTCCCGGGCAGTCTAATCACTCAGTGAGTGAGCAGAGGCTGTGGGTTGTAAGCGGTGACGTCACCGCTGCCATCGTTGCTATTGTAATCTGACAGGCGGGTTACTATAGCAACGGTGCTCCGATCACCTGATTCCCGGTGCCGGGGAGCCAAGCATGTGCCCAAGCATCTCGCCGGTACACGGAGATGCTCAAACGAGCACCGCGTACCGGAAAGATGCACTGACAGGACCTAGCATGACGTCTAGCCATGTGACCAGTCTGTAGCCAATGAGATAATAGACACGTGACTGGTCACATGCTATGACAACGTCACGGAAGGTCCTATCATCAGTGCTGGTTACCGGGAGGACGCAGCGATGATCGGAAGGAAAAGTGGAGGGAGACAGAGTGCAGGACGTGTCGTGGGGACCTGTAAGTGTAATGGCAATGTTTATTAACTGTATATGTACATGTATAATGTGTTTGTATGTGTTTTTTTTGCCTGCCATTGTTTTCAATGGGGTTCGAACGTTTGTCGAACTGAGCCGCCGTTCGCCGAACCAAACCGAACTCGAACACTAGGGGGGTGGCTCATCTCTATAAACGACCAGATGGCAGAAAAAATAAATTTTGCTTTTGAATTTTTGAATTGGGCATAAGCAAGACAACTAGAATTACTATAAGGAAGATATGAAGAAATGTAGTGAGAAGACATGGATAACCTGAAAGCTACTGTGATCACTCTAAATGGTCAGGAAATTAATGCCTTGTGTTAAATTTTGCTCAACTCTATGGACTTTTTTACTTGTGGCATCAATGTTAGAGCTTTTTTTTTTTTTATTAATCTCTGTAGGCAACTCTTCCCTTAGAACTAGAAGCATAGATGAATGTAGGTCAATTTACACATAATTTCCTTAAAGAACACCCAATAATACTTTTCTGACAATAATACACATTTGATGAAAGTGCACTGTGTCTGTGAAACTCAGTCCGTGTTTGGATCAGAATAGGTGAGTCTCATGACCTGCGCTAGCTGTCTTATATATGCGTGAGAGGCTGTTGTGATCAGGTCTGAAACCACACCGCTAGTCCGTATGTCATGGTCCATATTCTGTTCATGATACACAGATTTGTGAAATCGGCGTATGGAAGTGCATAGTGTGCTACACTTACCATCCACTGTTAATGTAAATGCTTCAGATACGTTAATTTATATTGTGTTGTATTATTCACAACATAAAAAACGTCATCCAATGAGTTCTACACGCACTGTAACTTGTGGTCACTAGATGCCACTGTAGGGCCAGAGGCTATAAAATTAGTTGTGGCATAGTAAGTTAATTAGCTGGGATACCACATGGAGTGCCTGGGGAGTCTATGTAACCCAGGTACCATACTGAAGACATCAATTCCAAAGAATTAAGGAGCCAAAAAGTCCTTCTTATCAAAAGTCTTCATTGATTCCAGTTTATATACTAAAATAAGAGCATGCAGAAAAATGCAACGTTTCAGCCATACAGGGCCTTTTTCAACGCATAAAAAAGATGTACATTAAAAAGAAAATAATAATAATAGTAATATATAAAATAAAGAAAACATAAAAAGTAAATAAAAAGTAAAGAGAAAAATAAGTAAAAATACTGAATAAATGTGAAATAAAATAGAAAACAAATACTGTAATAAAGAAAAGGTTCTGGAGGCTAAACAAAGGCGTAGAGAGTATGAATTTCATTAGCATGTATATGCTGAGCTATTTACTTTGTTTTTTTTCCATAAAGAACAATACAATTTTTGATAGTTCATTAGTGACAGCTGATGTTTATATCTATATTTTTTGGGATTTAGAATCATTATGGTAATGGAGACTGGACTTGTAGGGAGAACTGAGGGCAGTGACCTACAACCAATAAATAGCACTTTCTCTGTGTATTGTATCTATGTACATCTTTTTAATCACTTGATAAAGGCCCTGCGTGGCCGCAATGTAGAATTATTCTTCATGCTCTTTTTGTTATGTGCACTGGGATCAATAGTCTCTTGTGAAGGAGGATTTTTGGTGCTTTGGACTCTTTGGAATTGTAGTAGTTTTACAACGCTGTCGAGGGTTGTATCAAGTTGCACAAACTGGGTAGTGGTGCATGGAACATACTTTGATATACATACCAATATTGAAGACCCCGGGGAGCCAGCCTGAGTAGTCACCATGCAGAGTCAACATGTACACACAGTGAAGAATATGTGAGGACTGGGGCATAAGAGAAGTCATTGTGCCAGTGTTGAGGTCTAAGAACCTAGCCTGAGTGAAAGATATGCAACGGTGGTAGTAGTAACAGTCAGAGTTGGGTCTTGGGCAGAGAAAAGTCAGAGCACAGTATTGCTTATATGGCAAAACCAATCTTGAGATTGTTTGTGTATGTAGGTAAAGGCCGCCAAATACTTTAGATCAGACCTGGGCAAGAGGCGGCCCGCGGGCCATATCCGGCCCGCCTGCTCTCTGTGACCGGCCCGCCCGTCTTCAGCCGGTGCAGTGGAGCCGGGCTGCAGCGTGCAGAGCAAGGAGAGATCCTGTACAGGTCCGCACTCCGCACAGTCAGTGCAGGCAGCGGAACGCAGGAGTCTTTCCTCTGTTCCCTGCCGGCACTAATTGTCAGTGACACACGCGCGCGCTCTGACGTTGTCAGTACTGCGCTGCGTGTGTCATTTCAAAAGTTCCCGCCGGGCAGGAGAAGAAGCAGCACAGCAGATGAAATAATTCATCCTGCACTGTAGGACCTGCGATGATGTCACGCCCATGTGACTGTGTGGGAGGAGACACAGGATGCCGGGCAGAAAGCAAAGATACTGAATCCTGAAGGAGATGTGGACACATGATGACTGGTAATAAGAAAAGAGGGGACATGAGGGTGAGGGGGGCTGCAGGGTGAGTGGCATATGTGGGAACATGGAGCTGCAGGGTGAGTGCATATGTGGGAACATGGAGCTGCAGGGTGAGTGCATATGAGGGAACATGGAGCTGCAGGGTGAGTGCATATGTGGGAACATGGAGCTGCAGGGTGAGTGCATATGTGGGAACATGGAGCTGCAGGGTGAGTGCATATGTGGGAACATGGAGCTGCAGGGTGAGTGGCATATGTGGGAACATGGAGCTGCAGGGTGAGTGGCATATGTGGGAACATGGAGCTGCAGGGTGAGTGGCATATGTGGGAACATGGAGCTGCAGGGTGAGTGCATATGTGGGAACATGGAGCTGCAGGGTGAGTGCATATGTGGGAACATGGAGCTGCAGGGTGAGTGCATATGTGGGAACATGGAGCTGCAGGGTGAGTGCATATGTGGGAACATGGAGCTGCAGGGTGAGTGCATATGTGGGAACATGGAGCTGCAGGGTAAGTGCATATGTGGGAACATGGAGCTGCAGGGTGAGTGCATATGTGGGAACATGGAGCTGCAGGGTGAGTGCATATGTGGGAACATGGAGCTGCAGGGTGAGTGCATATGTGGGAACATGGAGCTGCAGGGTGAGTGGCATATGTGGGAACATGGAGCTGCAGGGTGAGTGGCATATGTGGGAACATGGAGCTGCAGGGTGAGTGGCATATGTGGGAACATGGAGCTGCAGGGTGAGTGCATATGTGGGAACATGGAGCTGCAGGGTGAGTGCATATGTGGGAACATGGAGCTGCAGGGTGAGTGCATATGTGGGAACATGGAGCTGCAGGGTGAGTGCATATGTGGGAACATGGAGCTGCAGGGTGAGTGGCATATGTGGGAACATGGAGCTGCAGGGTGAGTGCATATGAGGGAAGATGGAGTTGCAGGGTGAGTGCATATGTGGGAACATGGAGCTGCAGGGTGAGTGGCATATGTGGGAACATGGAGCTGCAGGGTGAGTGGCATATGTGGGAACATGGAGCTGCAGGGTGAGTGGCCTATGTGGGAACATGGAGCTGCAGGGTGAGTGGCATATGTGGGAACATGGAGCTGCTGGGTGAGTGGCATATGTGGGAACATGGAGCTGCAGGGTGAGTGGCATATGTGGGAACATGGAGCTGCAGGGTGAGTGCATATGTGGGAACATGGAGTTGCAGGGTGAGTGCATATGTGGGAACATGGAGTTGCAGGGTGAGTGCATATGTGGGAACATGGAGCTGCAGGGTGAGTGGCATATGTGGGAACATGGAGCTGCAGGGTGAGTGGCATACGTGGGAACATGGAGCTGCAGGGTGAGTGGCATATGTGGGAACATGGAGCTGCAGGGTGAGTGCATATGTGGGAAGATGGAGTTGTAGGGTGAGTGGCATATGTGGGAAGATGGAGTTGCATGGTGAGTGGCATATGTGGGAAGATGGAGTTGCAGGGTGAGTGGCATATGAGGGCTGCAGACTGACAGAAGGATGTGAAGGGGTGCAGAGTGTTTGAGAGGGGTAAGTTGGGGTACAGGCAGGGTGAAATATGTGGGCAGGGTGTGTGACATATGGGGGTGTAGTGTGTGTGATATGGGGGTGCAGGCTGTATGGGGAGCAGGGTGTGTGACATATGGGGGTGTAGTATATTACAGGTGTGCTATATGGAGGTGTAGTATATTACAGGTGTACTATATGGAGGTGTAGTATAATACAGGTGTACTATATGGAGGCGTAGTATATTACAGGTGTGCTATCTGGAGGTGTAGTATATTACAGATGTGCTATATGGAGGTGTAGTATATTACAGGTGTGCTATATGGAGGTGTAGTATATTACAGGTGTGCTATCTGGAGGTGTAGTATATTACAGGTGTGCTATATGGAGGTGTAGTATATTACAGGTGTGCTATCTGGAGGTGTAGTATATTACAGGTGTGCTATATGGAGGTGTAGTATATTACAGGTGTGCTATATGGAGGTGTAGTATATTACAGGTGTGCTATATGGAGGTGTAGTATATTACAGGTGTGCTATATGGAGGTGTAGTATATTACAGGTGTGCTATATGGAGGTGTAGTATATTACAGGTGTAGTATATGGGGTGTAGTGATGTAGTATATTACAGGTGTATATAGGGGTGTAGTGATGTAGTATATTACAGGTGTACTATATGGAGTTGTAGTATATTACAGGTGTGCTATATGGGGGTGTACTATATTACAGGTGTAGTATATGGGGTGTAGTGATGTAGTATATTACAGGTGTGCTATATGGAGGTGTAGTATATTACAGGTGTGCTATATGGAGGTGTAGTATATTACAGGTGTAGTATATGGGGTGTAGTGATGTAGTATATTACAGGTGTGCTATATGGAGGTGTACTATATTACAGGTGTAGTATATGGGGTGTAGTGATGTAGTATATTACAGGTGTGCTATATGGAGGTGTAGTATATTACAGGTGTACTATATGGGGGTGTACTATATTACAGGTGTAGTATATGGGGTGTAGTGATGTAGTATATTACAGGTGTGCTATATGGAGGTGTAGTATATTACAGGTGTGCTATATGGAGGTGTACTATATTACAGGTGTAGTATATGGGGTGTAGTGATGTACTATATTACAGGTGTAGTATATAGGTGTGTAATGATGTAGTATATCGGAGGTGTATTATATAGTGATGTAGTATAATACAGGTGTATATGGGGGTGTAGTATATTACAGGTATATGGAGGGAGTGTAGTATAATACAGGTGTATATGGGGGGTGTAGTATAATACAGGTGTAGTATATAGGGGTGTAGTGGTGTAGTTTATTACAGGTGTAGTATATGGAGGGGGTGTAGTGATGTAATATATTGGGTAGAACTGAGGTAATTATATTAGTCCGGCCCTCTAAACCAATCCCAATTTCTCATGCGGCCCCATGGGAAAATTAATTGCCCACCCCTGCTTTAGATTAATGTCGCCCAAACACGCCTTCATTGAGGAATTAGGTTGACATTCTAATATATATGGGGGTCCCTAACATTCAAAAATCGGGGAAAATAAATAACCAGCAAGTCCATTTTCAGACTGCTGATCCTTTTTATTCACTAGAAATTAGTTATCATTAGAGATGACTGCCAGCTGCTTTCTCATAGACAACACAGTAGCACTTAGCTGAATGAGTGCGCCTGTGTATGGCAGCGTCAACAAGAATGATCCTACAAACCTTCATTTAACTAAAGTGTATGGGGGGCTTAGGAAGAGATAGCTGGCACTTGAGTTGGTGCAAACTGATTTGCAGAACCCAGTCAAGCGGCCAGGTGAATAATCACTATCCGTTGGGCTGGAGCTCTGAGAACTGCCTTCATACCTGCCCAAATCTGCAGCTCCTCTTTTGATTAGCCGACCTGGCCTGAGGTCATGGTTGTGGTGTGACACACATGACATCACGCCATGCTAGACTGTATTATTTTACATAGCGAACCATCATCTATGTTTCTCTCTCCTGAATCTTTCAACATGCAGATAGTATTTTAACAGTTTGTGTGCTACATTTTCATCACCAACTAATGATGTCAGTGAATAGATGTAGAATAATTAATTATAAATATTATATAATGAGAATCTCTCTCTCTCTGTATATATATATATATATATATATATATATATGTATATATGTATATATAAAAAAATCCTTGAGACCCTAATCATGTTTCTCTAGCTCACATTTACGTACACTGTGTCAAGTAGATTTTGGTAATAAAATACCATACCTTCGGAAACAAGCAGCTTCATATGGCTTCCACAATCCCTGCATTCAGGCCACTAATGCAAACACCAGGGTCTTATACTTGTTAATGGAGGCTCTCCAAGGTGTGTGCTGAATTAATGCTAGATGCTGACATTTATGACATCTCCGAGAGCCATTTCATGACTCGAATTCCCAGTAGCACAAACCCCTATGCTACTAAATACAAACACAGCCATTTGTGATAAAGTCTTCTCTGTTACCCACGCTAATTTTACTGCACGATGTCAAAATCAAATTACATGAATGAAACCAGTGGCTTCAATTCAAGAATGAAAACTGAACAGAAATACATTTAAGAGAAATTTTAAACGATATTTCGGAACATGTATATGATGAATAACCATCTGGAAAATGTAAGACTTTTACAATCAATGTGTCACATCAATTATTTACATTTAGCCGGGCTTTGCACACTACGACATCGCAGGTGCGATGTCGGTGGGGTCAAATTGAAAGTGACGCACATCCGGCATCGCAAACGACATCGTAGTGTGTAAAGCCTAGATGATACGATTAACGAGTGCAAAATCGTCGTAATCGTATCATCGGTGCAGCGTCGGCGTAATCCATAATTACGCTGACGCGACGGTCCGATGTTGTTCCTCGCTCCTGCGGCAGCACACATCGCTGTTTGTGAAGTCGCCGGAGCGAGGAACATCTCCTACCGGCGTCACCGCGGCTTCCATAGGATATGCGGAAGGAAGGAGGTGGGCGGGATGTTTACATCCTGCTCATCTCCGCCCCTCCGCCGCTATTGGCCGCCTGCCGTGTGACGTCGCTATGACGCCGCACGACCCGCCCCCTTAGGAAAGAGGCGGGTCGCCGGCCAGAGCGACGGTCGCAGGGCAGGTAAGTGCATGTTAAGCTGGCGTAGCTTATAATGTTCGCTACGCCAGCTATCACACGATATCGTACCTGCGACGAGGGCGGGGACTATCGCGTGCGACATCGCAGCATCGGCTTTTTCTACTATGTAGCCACTTCATACTTCATACTTTACAACAGAAAAAAATGGAAAGATATAAAAATGCCATAAATAGTTTTTGAGGCATTTTCACCTTTAAAAATGTTACTGATTTATTCTCTGTGTAATGGATTTTAAAAAAAGTTTCCCAGGAAAAAAAATAGCTAAGTAATTTACAGAATATAGTCAGGAAAACGTGAACAAAAACTTCAGGAATTGTTAAATTTAGAGGACTTTTCAATGGTAGATGTCTGAAAGAAATAAAAATGTTCACTTAGGAGTATTGCCTTAATATACCAACATATAATGCACCGTATAATGGCATACAGGATTGGTGTACCTCACCGCGCACATCCGCAGAGAGTCTGTGTACCGTTGTACAGCTACAAATGAAAAGGTTTTGGTACCGTGTCAGGCAGTTGAAAAATTATTGAATGTTCTCAGTGAGAGTGAGAGTAACATCACTATTTTATTTTAGTTAGTCATTAAAAGGTATCACAAGATTATAATTTTGTTCCCCTCACTGAGAACATTCAATAACCGTTGTACAGCCTCACGCAAATTTCTTTGCTGGGTACAATGGGTCTCACTCAACTTTTTATGCATCTCTTAACTATACACAAACTAAAATGATGATAAAGGGTGAACATAAGTATATTCTGCAAGGTGTGGGTTATGCATAATAAAAGACAAAAACTACACTGGAGAAAAAAAACGTTTTACAATTTCTCTAATTATGATAAAAGAATCATTTAAATCTGAGATAAAATCGTGAACATTCAAAGTGTACATTTTTTTCTAAATATAGGAAAAAGTCCGGCGCAGTCCTCAGAGTGTAGATTTTAAAATCATCGGCGTTTATTCATGAAAATCCAATAAAAAGATAATGTACAAAGCGGTCAGCAGAAAAATACAAGGGATTGAAGGTTATAGGGACCCCATCGAACCACGCGTTTCGACACATGGTCTTACTCATGTAAGACTCATACTCATGTTTTTTTCTAAATAGTTTTGTCAATCTTGGAAAGGTTTGTAACTTTGCAAATAACTTTATTACGGAATTTGCCTTCCTTCCTGTAAAAAAAAAAAAAAAATGATGGCAGTGAAAGGGTCAGCACCTGTCTCCTCCTCTCCGAGTGTTGTGCTGACCAGAAGAATCTCCTGCAGCATTGTTAGTGCTGACCCTTTCACTGCTATCATCTGTACTCCAAAAGACTAAAGTCTGATATCAATGCAGCTAAAGTCAGGCAAGTAGATTGCTGGGAAAAGCAGATGGTTTGCAGGCGACTTACACTTTTTGTTTAAGGAATAAATAGAAATGCCCTTACAAGTTGAGTGTAAATTTCACAACTTCCCATGCCGGACAAAATTATTAAAAAATATAAAGTTTAGTTACCCATTAGTAATCTTGGTGACACAGTGTACATTGATAGGAATACAATTTTCTTAGCATTCGGACTTTTCCAGCAGAATGTAACATTTCTAATCTGAATAACTTGCAATGTATCCTGTAAATTCAATCTCCATCCTGAAGTTTTTATGAGTGGTGTATTTAGATAAATGTGGAGATTTGCCACACGTTGTCCCTTGTGGTCTGGCTTGTGGAAGGAACCAGATTGTGGGAGCGTATTTTAGGCACAGGGCTAGAGGGAATTCGGAGAGGAAGCAGTTTGCATATTCAAGGAGAGGAATTTGTGAAAAGAGTTATAAAAAGGCTAAAAGGCTCTTATGAAATATGAAAAGGTGAAAACCGAAGCAGTCTGAATAAATGGAATCATTTTTAGCAATTCTATAAATTTTTTGTCTAGATTTGGGAGTTTTCACTCACTTATGTATTACTCAAGTAGTTACATTCTGGCTCGAGGGTAACACAAAGTGTTACACATCTCAGACCGGAATGTGTAGTCTTTATTTCATAATGTAGATTTTCCATTAGAGTGCTATCCATGAAAACAACGGACAGCATATGGATAGCAGTCAATGTTAATCAATGGGGTATCAATGTGGATGTTCAATTTTTTTTCTCTAAGGACTGGATCTGAGTGAAAAATGAATTCAAGTAAATGGATACGCAAAAATAATGAGATTCCACAGGGATCAACATTATAGCATTCATTTTTTACGGATGCATTGCAATTCTTTGACATAGGAAATTAATTTAGAGTTCTAAAAAAAATTATAACTGCTGACATATAAAAAAGGGATGTAGGGGGGCGTGTCCTGGCTATGAAGGAGTGAGGACGTGACTTGTCTTAGCTCCTGCCACTGGACTTTATAACTGATGATCCACGCAACTGAGGACTCTGCAATACAGGCTATGCAGCGGAGGAGACGAGGGAGATCCCAGGGGTGCAGCAGCAGAGCTTCACAATCGGAGGAGAGAGGGATCAAGCACTTTTTATCCAGGCCGGGGCAGAGAGAAGCTTCACAGGGGGCACCCAAGATGGCTGCTAAGGCTACTCATGAGGTGAGCTCAGCGTGCAGCAGTGAGATGGCAGCTATGGAGATGCAGGGAAAGGCTCAGCAGCTGACTCCACTGAGAGGAGAGACCACCCGGAGTGAAGAGGAGATACAGAAGATAAGGCCAGACAGCCCAAGATTACAGGCACAGGGGAAACCCGGAGTGAGAAGCACGGGGGAAGTGCCTGCTGATACAAACAGTAGCCCTGAAGCCTGGAGGCCTCTGGAGAGGAAAGTAACGTCCCCTCCTATAACACACATGCAGGAGTGTGAGGAATTTCAGGAGGGGGGACACTGCACTGCAAATGAGTTACAGGTCCCTGACAGAAGTGAGACTGTACCCAGGGAGAAGCACAACATAAATCCAAAGTTACCAGATGCAGACAAGCATGCAGGGTCAGGGCCAGCCATAACAACAACACAAGAGTCAGGAGTTCTGACAGAGCTTAATGAGATGCGGGCACGTTTCTCAGCTATACCCACCAGGGAAGATATGGAGGCATATATAACCAGGCTGGAGCAGGCGTACCGCACAGAGCTGTCAGCCCTGAAGGGGGAGGTGGAGAGAGTGGACACCCAGAGTCAAGTGCAGGCAGCTAAAATTCAGAATATGGAGGACACTTCACAGGCCCACGGGGCACTATTAGAACAACACTCCCGCCAAATACAATACGTGGTTGAAGCAATGGATGATGCTGAAAATAGGGGCCGAAGAAACAATCTCAGAGTGCGCGGCCTGCCTGAGTCTGTCGAGTCCAAGGACTTACATGGTACCCTTCAAGTGATCTTCAATAATATTCTGGGTGAACCATCAAGCCAACCCCTGGAATTGGATAGAGCGCATAGAGCGTTGGGCCCCAAACCAGCCCAGAACGACCGACCTCGGGATGTGATCTGTAGGGTCCACCGCTATGTTATTAAGGAGGCCATTCTGTTTAAGCTCCGCAGTGGAGTATCACCATCGTATGAGGGGAGCCAAATCCAGATTCTACAAGATCTATCCCGTTTTACCTTACAAAGGAGAAGAGCTCTTAAACCTCTGCTGGACATTCTCCGCTCATACGAGTTTCCATATAGCTGGGGGTTCCCCTTCCGCCTGCAGGTTCGGCACGCGGGACGAATGCATGTTCTTCGGTCTCCGGCGGATTTACCCTCGTTCACCGCGGCCTTGGACATTCCATTAGTGCCTATAGAGGACTGGCCGGACTTTCCAATGGGGGGGGGAGTCACCGTCCCAGCCGGTGATCGGATGCGTGGCTCTCATAGAGAAAGAGGAGGGAGGCCGGTCTGATGTATAAGAGAATGGTGGATTAAATTGTTCTAGTATGTTTTTGGTTATAGGATCACAGTACGATGGAGTCTATCCCCTGGTCCTGATGGGAATTTCGCGTTGTGGGGTTATTGTATCGCCCTGGACAGGGGGGTGGGGGGTTCCCTCCTTCCATCCTGGGTGTAATGGGGGGCGCCCCTCAACATTATAAGGTACAATACCCTCTCAAAGCCCCTTCTCCCTTCTTTATACAGAGCTTTAGTTGCAAATCAAAATATATATAGTTAAAAGTTGTTTTTTAGTCCAGGGCAGGGGGCTCCTTTGTGGAAAGTTCCCTCCCTGATTGGGATAACACGCCACAGGGTAGTGGCGTAGGATTAACATCCCTGGTATATAGAGATTCTTATTTTTCTGCATTTACCTCTAGTCTATTTGACCAAGTATAAGGGTCACATTACGACCCTACAGGCAAGAGGTGCTTTGACCTTTTTGCCTACGGTACTCTCTCTTTGTTTGTAGTTTCCTTCATATACTTAATCCTTCTACCCCCCCTCTTTTTTTTTTTTTTTTTTCTCTCCCCCTCTCCTAACCTTCTCTATTCTCTCCACCCACACCTCTCTTCCCATCCCCATCCTCTGACCCTACTTCCCGGTTCCTCACCGTTCCTCCTCCTCAGAATGACGCAGATTACCTTTGGCTCATTGAATGTGAGAGGCCTCAATGTCCCGCAAAAACGGTCTCAGGTATTCTTTGACATGCATAAGAAACGAGTCCATATATTATTGATTCAGGAAACACATTTCAAAACTGGTCACCTCCCTAACTTTAAAGACAGATATTACACCAAATGGGTCCATAGCACCAACCCAGAGTCAAAATCAAAAGGGGTGTCTATCGGCATCCATAAAGCCCTGGTGCACACGGACACGAGAGTGGACACTGAGGGAAGATTCATTTTTCTGAAAATTAATGTTAATTCATCTATCTTTACCATTGTCAATTGGTATTTACCAAACAGAGATCCGGCGACGTCCTGCTCCTCTCTCCTGTCATCATTGGATGAATTCGCAGAAGGGACCGTGATCGTGGGTGGCGATTTAAACTTCACTTTGGACCCTAAGGTAGATACAACTTCGGGACACAATTCTCTCTCTCTCAGAAAGCTAACAAAAGTTAAACGCTCAATACAAGAGCTTCGATTGGTAGATGTGTGGAGAACGTTACACCCAGTGGAGCGTGACTACACATACTTCTCCCCGGCTCACTCATCGTACAGCCGCATAGACCTGTTTCTTGTGAGCCAAAAGGCTCTGACTTGGCAGATACAGGCCTCTATAGGCAGTATATCCTGGTCTGACCACGCTCCTATATTCCTGAGCCTTACTATCCCAGATGGGGCAGGGAGGCCGTGGTCTTGGCGGCTGAACGATAGTCTGCTTGGGGATCAGGGGTGCATGAAGGATCTACAGAACACGATTGATGAATTTTTAGAAATACACTCAGAAGACCCCACAGCCCTTCCCGTGCAGTGGGAGGCACTTAAATGTGTGTTGAGAGGGGTTTTGATCAAACATGGGGCTAGGCTTAAGAGAGAGAGAGCCCAAACCATTTTGTCCCTACTTCAGAATATTTCAGATCTGGAAAGGGCCCATAAGAAGACATTATCACCTTTGACACTGGC
This sequence comes from Anomaloglossus baeobatrachus, assembly GCF_048569485.1. Lineage (NCBI taxonomy): Eukaryota > Metazoa > Chordata > Amphibia > Anura > Aromobatidae > Anomaloglossus > Anomaloglossus baeobatrachus. The sequence goes on from NC_134355.1 coordinate 361,384,923, forward strand.
GGAGCTAGTCAAAAATAGAGAGGAGCTTAAATCGATTCTCGACCGACAGTATGAGCGACATAGGACTAGAATAAAAAGATTCCTCTATGAGTATGCAGATAAATGTGGTAGACCACTAGCTAGGATTCTACACCCTAGGGGAGACCCCAGCCACATTCCCATGATTAAACAAGCAGACGGCTCTTCGACTCAGAACCCAACTCTCATCGCGGAACAGTTCCAAAAGTATTATAGAGACCTATATAACATAAAGGGCAAATTTGGAGACATGCCACATGACGCATTAGAAAATAAAATAAACGACTACGTATCCAGAACGGCCCTACCGGTTATACCCAGCGCTGAGGTTGAAAATTTAGAGACGGACTTTACAGAAGCAGAAGTGGCATCTATCATTAAAGAATCTCCCTCAGGCAAAAGTCCGGGTCCAGATGGGTTCACCCCTAAATTTTATAAAATATTCCAAACTCAGCTATCCCCGTTCTTGACTAAAGTATTTAATTCCATCTCAGAAAATTCCCAATGGGTGGCGCAATCTCTCGAAGCCCATATATGTGTTATCCCCAAACCGGGGAAGGATCACATGTTAGTTACAAATTACAGACCCATTTCACTGATCAATCTAGACCTAAAACTTTTTTCCAAAGCCTTAGCCAACAGACTTGCTCCTTCCTTGCCCGGGATAATACACACAGATCAAGTGGGGTTCGTTCAAGGTCGGGAGGCGCGTGACAATACCAACAAACTGTTCCTCCTGATGACCCGGTCGAGGGCTCATTCTCTTCCCATGTGTTTACTCTCAGTGGATGCGGAGAAGGCCTTTGACCGGGTCAGTTGGAATTTCATGATGGCCGCTCTAAAGCAGGTGGGTTTGGGCAAAAAATTTTTAGATAGGATTGCGTCCCTTTATTCGAGACCCTCAGCAAAAGTTAGGACGGATGGGTTTCTGTCGTCATCGTTTCAGGTCCACAATGGAACAAGGCAAGGATGTCCATTGTCACCTCTGCTCTACGTCATTGTCATGGAGCATCTCGCGGTCGCCATAAGAAATAATGCTAGTATCCATGGGATAGAGGCCGGGGGAGGGAATCGCAAGTTAGCTTTATTTGCTGACGACCTTCTCATGTTTATTTCCCAGCCACACATATCCTTCCCGTCTTTGCTCAAAGAGTTCGAGGAGTTTGGTAACTTAAGTAATTTTAAAGTGAACTTCTCTAAATCAGAGGCTATGAATGTGACCCTGTCGGCGGAAGATCTAGCCCGTACAACCCAAAATTTTCCCTTTAAGTGGCAACCGTCAGCTATAAAATATCTGGGGGTAGTTGTACCTCGGGATCCAACAAAAATTATGCATCATAATTTTCTACCCCTGTTAGAGAGGACAATTAGGGATTTAAAGAAGTACGACAAAAAAAGACTATCGTGGTTTGGGCGTATCAACGCTATTAAAATGGATGTTCTTCCTAGGTTTCTTTTCTTGTTCCAAACGGTACCTATTCAGCTGCCGGGGAGTTACTTTTCCAAAATTCGGACGGCTTTGTCAAGGTTCGTTTGGGGGAATAGGAGACCTCGGACAAGCATAAAAACTCTTACCAGACACAAAAATAATGGAGGGGCAGGGCTCCCAAATTTCCAGTTATACTACAGGGCAACTATTCTAACGAGGATAATGGATTGGCACTTCCATAGGAACTCGAAACAATGGGTCGCGATCGAACAGGACGGATTGGGAGTCCCTTTGCACTTCCTCTCATGGATGGGAAAGGAGAGTAGGTCACAGATAGAGAAGGGAATGGAGTTTATTTGGACAGTGATGGGGACGTGGGACGGTGAGGTTAAGAGGGGTTCTCTCTCACAGGGGAGGGGTCCACTTACCCCCCTCTTCGGCAACCAGGAGTTCCCTCCGGGGCTTCATTCCAATAAATTTCTGGGATATGCTCGGGTGGAGGAAACTCGTTTTTTTCATGTGCTCCAGGGAAATACCCTGCCCCCTTATGCATCTCTACGGGCCACAGGGAGAGAGGTTTCCTGGATAGAATATATGCAGCTGAAATCGTTTCTATCCAACCAGGACAGGGAGAGGAAGTTGAGGACCCCCCCTACTCCATTTGAGAAATTGTTCTTGCAGGGTTCGTCACCTGGGCATGTCATCTCTCTTATTTATAAAATGCTGAACCAGAGAGACATGTCGGACAAACCCAAATTTGTCTATAGATGGGGAGAGGAACTGGGAGAGGACATTTCGGAGGACAGATGGAGCAGGGCGTTTCTGTGGACCCACAAGCTTTCTCTGGCTTGTGCCGCCCAAGAGAAAAACTATAAAATTCTCACAAGGTGGTACCAATACCCAACCAAATTGCATGCTATCTTTCCCTCAGTGTCTGACATGTGCTGGAGATGTGGTACAGAAAAAGGGTCTATGTTACATATATGGTGGAGCTGTGCTAAATTGCAACCATTCTGGGACTCAGTGTTTTCTCTGTATAAAAAGATGAGTGGGGGTGAGGTGGAGAGATCTCCCCAGGTGGCCCTCCTCTCTATCCTCCCAGGTTCACTCAAGTCACAAAAGAGGGACCTGCTGCGATTTTGTTTAGCGGCAGCCCGTATAATTATTCCCAGATACTGGAAACAGACTAGATGCCCCACGTTAGCTGACTGGGTAGAGGAGATGGCAAACCTCCAGAGAATGGAGGAACTCACAGCTGAACTTAATGGGCTCACGGAAAAATTTATCACAGTGTGGGGACCGTGGATTACGTTCATGGAGTCTCCTGAGTTCACGGTGAGTCTGGCAGGTTATTTGGGATGAGAAATGGTGACATACCTTGTCTTCCCCTCTCCCCACACACTTTTTTCCCCCACCCCCTCTTTACCCTACTTTCTTCACTCTATTTGATTCCTTCTTTTCTAAGCTTATATCTGTTCTTTTTTTTTTTCTCTAGTTTTCTACTTTTTCTTAAATGTTTATTCAATAACTTAAAAGGAGATTGTTTTATGCTGAGAGTGGTCTTGTCAATTATCAGGAAGACATGTTTAGCTGGAACTCTGATTTCTAGTGTATGGTTTGTCATGGAGTGTTAGCATAAGGATAGCTTATAGAGTTCCAATGAAATCTACAATGTGATGTTATTTTTGTCATTCCGAAACTGAGAGATCACTGTTTATGTTTTATAATCTTTATAAATGTTCAAGATGTATGCTTGATTTATAAACTTAATAATAAAACAGATTTGAAATAAAAAAGGGATGTACACTGATGATTGCATACATTTGTGTGAACCTGGCCTTAGCGTGACAAGAGATCTTCAAAAGTATATATATAATGTAATCGTCAGGACCCAATATGGCAAGGCACGAAAGACCTATATTCTTATATTATCAACCTATACTTTGGGGAAGTCGTCAATATCAGATTGACGCTGTGCAGTGGCCATTCTCAGGTACTGCAGCTCTTTTATAAGGAGTACCTGAGGGTTCTTATATTATTAACCTATGCTTTGTAGAAGTTATCAATATCAGATTGATAGAGGCCTGACAACCCATCCGTTCATCTGTTAGCAGGCCCAGCAGTCAGTGGCAGTACACAGTGCTCAAGATAAAACACCACAGCTCTATATGCTGTACAGTGGCCATTCTTAGATACTGCTTCTCTTTTATAAGGAGTAGCTGAGGGTTCTTCTATTATTAATCACTCCTTTGGAGAAGTCATCAATATCAAATCAATAGAGGCCCGACACCCCCACTGTTCATCTGTTAGCAGGCCCAGCGGCCAGTGGCGGTACACAGTGCTCGAGAGAAAACACCACAGCTTCATACGGTGTGCAGTGGCCATTCATAGGTACTGCAGCTCAACACTCACTGAAGTGAATCCACCAATCTGACAATAATCACCTATCTTAGAGCTAGGCCCTCGGTTTTTTAGTCCTAGAAAACCATTTTTCATCTCAAATTTTAAAATAAATCACCTAGATTTATGCTCAGAGAATATATATTTGACTATAGATACTAAAGCACACATCCTTCTGACACTAATTCAGGGCCCACTGGGTACGATCATGTACAATAGCATGTAGTTACAAATTCTGAACAGCAGCATGAGTAGTGCCCACATTTCTCTGCTTACTGTTGGGCTAAGTACGATTTGCCATCCTTACAATAAGATACATGATTTTCTAGTTACCTTGGTAACTGCTACCTTGGCACCCTTGTTAATAAGCTGCACAACATTATCCACTTGGCCTTTGTATGCAGCTACGAGGAGGCGTTCTGATAGCGCAGCGACCACATCCTGCTGGCTCATGAATTAGAACCGGGAAGTCCTCAGGACAGGCGTAGGATACAGATGTGCTCATTAACTGAGAATCTTTTCACAGTAGTGCAAGTACAACATACTTCACAGCAAGGACGCCTTTTGTATCACATACTTCAACTTGGCATCTTGTAAATCTGAAAGAAAAGTAAAATAATTCATTAAGCCAGTAGAATATGCTATTTATATTGCTGAACTGCAAATTCAATACATAAAATAGTATAAGGTCTCTGAAACAGTAACATGCCTTACTTCAGTGATCTGCAATCTTTCTCACCCTAAGAGCCACATTCAGCTCTCACAGATGGTCACCAATTGAGAGTCCTCCAGGTAATGACTGTCTGTAACAGCAGTCCGGGACCAGAGACACAAAATGGTTAACCCGAACCATCTAGAGCTAGCCGCCCACTAAGCAGGATCCTGAGGTACCCTGAAACACTTTAACCCCTATACAGGGATTTGAATTTACAGCAAGGTCCAGGAGATCGCTGCCTATGAAAAAGCTGCAGCCCAAAGACGGGGATAGTCACCAGGCAGAGGTAAAAACCAAGAAGTCAGCAAGGTACAAAATCAGAAGGCAGGAGGAATGTCCAGAAAACAGGCCGGGGTCAAAACAAGGATGTCCGCAAGGTACAAAATCAGAAGGCAGGAGGAACATCAGGAAAACAGGCCTGGGTCAAAACCGAAATGTCAGGCAAGGTGCAGAATCAGCAGGCAAGAGGAATGTTAGGAAAACAGGCCGAGGTCAAACAGGGGACAGCAAGGTGTGCAAGGAATCAGGCAAGTGTGTAGCTCAAGCAGAAAACAAGGCTATAACTGACACAGAAATGCAGGCCACTGAAGGAATAAAAAGGGTGTGGTGCCTTCCAATTGGCTGAAGTGGAAGTTGATAACTTCAGCTGGAAGGCACACACCACCACAGTCAGACAGTGGTACTGCAAGTCCCAGCCATACTACCCAACTTGGTGGATGAGCGGAGACTGTGCCCACCAGAGCTACTGGTACTGACTCCTCCCCTATCACCAGCAACACCTTCAGTGGGAATACAGCGGCACCTGGTGACTGGGAGCAGACGTCTAAGGAGCAGACTCTGGTGGAGATGTGACACTTTCAGTTACCCTACATTACCCCAGTAGATACACCCACAGACCTGTATTAATTTCCAGGATAATGACAGACAAAGCTTCCCCCACACCGAGGCCCTGAGCCTGCCTCCAGGATACTTACATCCAGGAGTTCCCACCTTACCCCCATCAGTATTCTCGCATCATGCACTCTCACTACAGTATGGCATCCAGCTTCATGCTCCCCTCTAACTGGCGCTACCAACCTCTCTCTAGCCTACTATAGTTATCTCTCCATCTCCATGGCCAGTCAATGTGAATCTAGACTCCCATATGAAGCTACTCTGAAAAGTAACCATCTGTATTGTGCATGCATATCCTAACCTACTGAAATGCTTACATTACAATAAATAGTTTTCTGTCTGTGACGAGTTCTAACTTGAAATAGATTATATTGGAAGGTTAAACAGCTCATAATGTCAATGCTAATTTAATAAAACAAATTAAATGAAATCTTGACATCAGCAGTAGCTTTAACCATGTGCTGTGTATACGGATGGGTTTACACAATGTTGTGATCATGCTTTACACAGGTCATTTTTCAGCGTGTCCTCTGATGCTGAAATGACTGCGAAGAAGTTATATCTACAAAATAGGAAATGTTTGCATGTATTACAAGACAGTTATTAGTAAAAAAAGATTTCATTTATGGTTTATTATTAGTGATGAGCGAGCATGCTTGTTACTACTCGGTACTCGCACGAGTATCACTGTACTCGGTCTACTCGGCGGGGACCGAGTAATCTCGCGATACTCGTGCTGTACTCGTGGTCTTCATCCCTGCATGTTGGCGCTCTTTTGAGAGCCAGCCCTCATGCAGGGATTGGCTGGCAGACCACTGCAATGCCACAGCCCTGTTAGTTGTGGAATTGCAGTGATTGGCCGGCCTGCACAGCGTGACCGAGCCTTTATACCGGCGGGCGCGCTGTGCTCTGCTCACAGCTATCCAGACAGTCAGTGCAGGGAGAGGGTCGCTGCTTCAGGGAAAGGTTTGCGGCCCTTTATAGCTATTTCCGTAGCAGGGCTGCAAACAGTGTGACCAAAAGTCCTTCTCAGGACTATTCTAGTTGTATACAGGCAGGCAGGGTATAGCCAGGTCGGAGTACAGTAGCAGAGTCCTTCTCAGGACTATTGTTGCTGTATACAGGCAGGGTATAGCCAGGTTGGAATACAGGCTAGTGACCAAAAGAGTCCTTGTCAGGACTATTGTAGCAGTATACAGGCAGGCAGGAAGGGTATATAGCCATTCCTAGTGGTGACTGTATACCAGCCTTCATCATATCTGGGGCTGGTGTACACAGTCTAAAACAGTCCTGATAGTGTCAGACTTCTCAGCAATTGTCGCTCCTAAAACCTGTTAGGTTCTTAGTGCGTCCGTGCTTGCATTTAAAAACCGCACGTGTGTGCCTGTCGGTGGCAGCGTGCAGGTGCACTTGTGTGCGTTTTTACCAAACTATTATATAACGCACAAGTGTAGTGTATAATACACGTCAGTCAGCAGTGGCTGATAGTGTCAGAGTTCTTAATTTTTGCTCCTAAAACCTGTGTTAGGTTCTTAGTGCGTCCGTGCTTGCATTTAAAAACCGCACGTGTGTGCCTGTCGGTGGCAGCGTACAGGTGCACGATTTGCAAACTTTGATATAACGCCCAAGTCTAGTGAATACACGTCAGCACAGCATTGCAAAATGCGCAAGGGCATTGGCAAGGAACAAGGAAGTGGACGTGATGGTGGTGCAGGCAGAGGCCGAGGTCGTGGGCAAGCTCTAATTTTGCCACAACAAAGGGCCACATCTAGTCGCTCGCACGTCCTGTCCCAAATTCTTGGGGACCGCAGCAGTACACCGCTCTTGAACCAAGACCAGTGTCAACAGGTTGTTAGTTGGATAGCGGATAATGCTTCCAGTCAGATTGGCACCACCACAAACACTCTGTCTTCCACACGGTCAAGTGTCAGTAGCCGTGATACTGCACCGCACATTTCAGAACCTGATCCTCCTTCCTACCACAAGGCTGAGTACACGTCCTCGGACATTAATGATCCCACACTTGGACACTCGGAAGAGCTGTTCACGTTTCCATTCGCACATTCTGGCCTCTCGACAGCTCATGTTGAAGTGGGTCATGAGGAGATCGTATGTACAGATGGCCAAATATTTGAGCAGCCACGTTCTCACGAAGTTGGCAACGTGTCTCAACAAGGGGTGGACGATGATGAGACACAATTGTCAGGAAGTCAGGAGGAGGAGCAGGGTGCGGAAGAGGAAGACGACGTGGTGGATGATCCAGTAACTGACCCAACCTGGCAGGAGGATATGCAGAGCGAGGACAGCAGTGCACAGGGGGAGGGAGGCGTAGCATCCCAACAGGCAGTAAGAAGCAGGGTGGTGGCTCCAGGCAGAAGTCAGGCAACCGTTCCCCGGAACAACAACACGACACAAGGTGCCTGTACAAATGTTAGGTCTTCCCGAGTCTGGCAGTTTTTTAAGTTGGATCCAGATGATTCTAAAAAGGCCATTTGCAACACCTGCCGTGCCAGCATCAGCAGGGGTACCAAAACTAGCAGCCTGACCACCACCAGCATGATCAGGCACATGTCAGCCAAGCACCCGACTTTGTGGGAAGTACAACAGAGTCGAGGAGCAGTGCTTGCTAATGTCACTGCTACGTCTTCGCTGGTTGTGCATGCGAGCCAATCCCCTGTGCATGCGAGCCAATCCCCTGTCCATGCTGCTTGCGAACAAGCCTCCTCCGGTCCTGCACCTGCAGTTGCCTACGCAGAAATAACACCATCATCAAGCACGTCCTTGTCCCAGCGCAGCGTTCAGTTATCCATTCAGCAAACCTTTGAACGCAGGCACAAATACACTGCCAACACCCCACATGCCACAGTTCTAAATGCTAACATTTCGCGACTGCTTGCGCTGGAAATGTTGCCTTTTAGGCTGGTGGAGACAGAAGCATTCCGCGACCTGATGGCGGCAGCTGTCCCACGTTACTCGGTCCCCAGCCGCCACTATTTCTCCCGGTGTGCCGTCCCCGCGTTGCATAACCACGTGTCACAAAACATCACATGTGCCCTGAACAACGCTGTTTCACCCAAAGTCCACCTAACCACAGACACGTGGACAAGTGCTTGTGGGCAAGGCCGCTACATCTCGTTGACGGCACACTGGGTTAATATTGTGGAAGCTGGGACCCAGTCTGAGCGAGGGACGGAACACGTCCTTCCCACACCAAGGTTTGCAGTCCCTACCTCAGTCAGTGTTTCACCCACACTCTACAGCTCCGGAATGTCATGCTCTTCAGCCTCCTCCTCCTCCTGCGCATCCTCATCCACTGTACCCTCCACACCAGTCCCAAGCTGGAAGCACTGCAGCACTGCCTCGGCGAAGCGGCAACAGGCTGTGCTGAAGCTAATCTGCATAGGTGACAAACCCCACAATGCAGAAGAGCTGTGGACAGCTCTGAAACAGCAGGCAGATCACTGGCTCACACCTCTGAACCTAAAGCCAGGAAAGGTCGTGTGTGACAATGGCCGGAACCTGGTGGCGACTTTGAGGCGAGGCCAGCTGACACATGTTCCATGCGTGGCCCATGTGCTCAACCTCGTGGTTCAGCGGTTTCTAAAGTCATACCCAGAGCTGTCTGATCTGCTGGTAAAAGTTCGCCGCCTGTCTGCACATTTTCAAAAGTCACCTACTGCTTCAGCCGGCCTTGCCGGCTTTCAGCGCAGTTTGCATCTTCCGGCTCACAGACTGGTGTGTGATGTCCCCACGCGTTGGATTTCAACTCTGCACATGTTGGTCAGGATATGTGAGCAGAAGAGGGCAGTTGTTGAGTACCTGCATCACCTAAGTCGTCGGGAAATGGGTCAAACTCCACACATAACACCTGAGGAGTGGAGATGGATGTCCGACCTATGTTCCATCCTCCAAAACTTTGAGGACTCCACCAAGATGGTGAGTGGTGATGACGCCATTATTAGCGTCACCATACCGCTACTCTGCCTTCTAAAACGGTCTCTGCTCAAAACCAAACATGATGCATTGCAGGCGGAGCGCGATGAGTTGCAGCAAGAAACAGTAGTGGGTGTGGGTGATAACACACAGCCCAGCCTCGTCTCATCACAACGTGCAGTGGAGGACTATGACGAGGAGGAGGATGAAGACATGGAGCAAATCTCCGGCCAAATTGAGGATATGACATGCACACCAGTCATATCCTCGGTTCAGCGTGGCTGGCCAGAGGACAGGGTAGATGAGGAGGAGGAGGAGGAGGAGGACAGCATGTCCAGTCAACGTGTTGGTCAGGCTACTGAAGTCCTGGCTGTTAAGAGTCTGGCGCACATGGCTGACTTTATGGTAAGCTGCCTGTCTCGTGACCCTCGCGTTAAGAACATCTTGGCCGACAATCATTACTGGTTGGTAACACTGTTAGACCCACGCTACAAGGAGAACTTTATGTCTCTTATTCCCGAGGCGGAGAGGTCAACCAAAATGCAGCAGTTCCGGAAGGCCATAGTCACGGAAGTAGGCAAAGCATTCCCCTCACAAAACGCTAGCGGCATAGGTCAGGAATCAGTGGACAACCAAGGCGTACAGCCGAGAGAGGCACAAGTCCAATCCGCCAGAGGTAGGGGAACAGTCTTTAAGATGTGGGACAGTTTTCTCAGCCCCTCACGTACCACAGCCCCTGAGGTGCGGGGTAGTGCCACAAGAAATCCTAAGTTTGTCCAGATGCTCAAGGAGTACCTTGCAGATTGAACAACTGTACTCCGACATTCCTCTGTGCCTTACAATTATTGGGTATCCAAGGTGGACACGTGGCATGAATTGGCTCTCTACGCCTTGGAAGTCCTGGCCTGCCCTGCCGCTAGCGTTTTGTCAGAGCGTGTTTTTAGTGCCGCAGGTGGAATCATTACAGATAAACGCACCCGCCTGTCAACTGAAAATGCTGACAGGCTGACTCTGATCAAGATGAACAAGGGTTGGATTGGGCCAGACTTCACCACACCACCAGCAAATGAGAGCGGAATTTAAAGTTTGTAACGGGAATTTGCCATGTACCTCCAGTCACCCATGGGTACACACTTCTGGACTTTGGATAATCGCTGGACTGCTCCTCCTTCTCCTCATGCGCCACCATGATGACCGTTACAAGAGTTAGGCCTTTGTTTCAGGTATACCCCCAGTGGTAAATTTTTTCGCCCATTCTTTGCAGAATGGACATTACAACGACAGGAGACCCGCTCCTTTGCAATGGGAACAATGTTTTGAGGCCCTCATGCACGTCTCTATGCAGGGACAACGTGGAGCCTCCCAATTTTTGGCTGCCCTGCCAAAGGGCTATACTACAAAAGACCCACTTCCTTCCAATGGGCACTTCAGGTTTACAGGCCCTCATGCACGTCTCTATCTAGGGACAACGTGGAGCCTCCCAATTTTTGGCTGCCCTGCCAAAGGGCTATACTACAATAGACCCACTTCCTTCCAATGGGCACTTCAGGTTTACAGGCCCTCATGCACGTCTCTATCCAGGGACAACGTGGAGCCTCCCAATTTTTGGCTGCCCTGCCAAAGGGCTATACTACAAAAGACCCACTTCCTTCCAATGGGCACTTCCGGTTAACAGGCCCTCATGCACGTCTCTATCCAGGGACAACGTGGAGCCTCCCAATTTTTGGCTGCCCTGCCAAAGGGCTATACTATAATAGACCCACTTCCTTCCAATGGGCACTTCAGGTTTACAGGCCCTCATGCACGTCTGTATGCAGGGTCATTGGTGAACCTCAACATTTTGGACTGCCCTGGCAAAGGAAAATACTACAAAGACTCAGTTCCTCAAAATGGGCACATTAGACTCAGAGGCCTTTATGTACGTCTCTTCTCAGGGACATCGGAGTGCCACACAATGTTTTACGTAAAATATTTCATGTATTGATCTCAAAAAGTAACATACATTAGCTCTATCTCACTATTGGGTATGTGCCCTTAACATTTCCGCCATGAAAATTCATTTTGGTGTCATTTTGGAAGGTTTTCTGGTGAGTCCGTAAAAATGGCGTAAAACGTGGACAAAATTGTTCACAGCTGTGACTTTTGAGTGATAAATGCTTCAAGGGGTCTTCCCCATGCTGTTGCCATGTCATTTGAGCACTCTTCGGAGACTTTTGTGCCATTTTTAGGGTTTCTACATGCTGCCGGTGGTCATTTCACAAAAATACTCGGGTCTCCCATAGGATAACATTGGGCTCGTTGCTCGGGCCGAGTACACGAGTATCTTGGGAGGCTCGGCCCGAGCTTCGAGCACCCGAGCTTTTTAGTACTCGCTCATCACTATTTATTATTTATATTTAAAGGGATTGTCTGGCCTAGAATGAAAGGCTGCAGTCACTGTGTGTGACTGCAGACTTGGGAATCCTCCCAGAGCACACTGTATGCTGAGAGAATTTGTCAGTGTCTGCACCAGGAATGGCGGCCAAGTATGTAATACGCATTCTCCTGGCCAGAACACGACTAGAAAGGTGCACCTAGATAAGCGCACCCCAGAGTCCCCAATGTCTTAGGTTTGTTTAATACATCATATGTATTTAAAGACATTTTCCATGAAAACATTGTTTTCATTCTAAAGTCTAGCACATGTTTAAAACAATAAACCCATAGATACTCCCCCTAGTTCCGACGCTGCCTCCAGTCATTTGTTTACTGGCTGCAGTGGTCATGCTATGACTACAGACCATATTACTGCTGCCACAAATCACTGTCCTCAGCATGTTATACATGAGGAGAGTCGCTGAGCTCAGTAATTGTCTGCAGCAGTGATGTCATGGTGTCATCATTGCTGTTAAACAAAGCCAGGAACTGTTGCAGAGAAGCAGCACTAGTGCAGACGAGTATCAATGTATCAAAGTAGCAGTCATGGGAGAAGAGCCTTGGTGAGAGAGGTAAAGAAGGACCCCACGATCACTGTGGCTGAGCTCCAGAGATGCAGTAGGGAGATGGGAGAAAGTTCCACAAAGTCAACTATTACTGCAGCCCTCCACCAGTCGGGTCTCTATGGTAGAGTGGTCCAACGGAAGCCTCTCCTCAGTTCAAGACATATGAAAGCCTGCATAGAGTTTGCAAAAAAACGCCATAAAAAACACATGAAGAACTCCCAGACTATGAGAAATAAGATTCTCTGGTCTAATGAGACGAACACAGAACTTTCTGGTGATAATTCTAAACGGTATGTGGGAGAAACCCAGGCACTGCTCATCACCTACTCAATACAATCCCAACAGTAAAACATGGTGGTGGCAGCATCATGCTATGGGGGTGTTTTTCAGCTATAGGGACAGGACGACTTGTTGCAATTGAAGGAAAGATGAATGTGGCCAAGCTATCCTGAAAGAAAACCTCTTCCAGAGTGCACTGGATCTCAAACTTGGCCGAAGGTTCAAATTCCAACAAGACATTGACCCTAAGGCTAGGTTCACATTTCCGTTGTTTCGTCAGGTCCGTCAGCAACGGATCAGTTGTTTTTTAGCTGTCAACTGACGCAACGGATGTGTTTTTCACAGGATTCCTTTCACAGGAATCCTGTGAAAAAACGGATCTGTTGCGTCCGTTACATCCGCTATGCGTCCGTTTTTTGATGGATCTGCCATGATCCGTTTGTGTTTGGGACAGCCCAGTGGGTGTGCCAAACATGCTGGGCATGCTCAGTAGAGCATGACGGAATCCAGCGCTGGATTCCGTTGTAAGACGGATTACGACGGAATCCAGCACTATAGACATCCATTACAAGCTTGACGGATGTCGACGGATTCCTGCACGGCGCGTTAATTTTGACGGCCAGAAAAAAACGTTACATTCTGCGTTGCTCCCGCCCGGCGGTCAGTCAAAAAATGACTGACCACGGCGCAGCGGATGCAACGCAAGGTCATCAGTTGCAATCCGCCACTCATACAAGTCTATGGGACACAACGGAATCCGCTAAACAGATGCCGTTGTTTACCAGAGCCGCGGATTGTGAATGATACATTTTAACAGAAATGTGAACCTAGCCTAAGCACACAGCTAAGATAACAAAGGAGTGGCTTCAGAACAACTCTGTGACCATTCTTGTCTGGCCCAGCCAGAGCCCTAACCTAAACCCAATTGAGCATCTCTGGAGAGATGGGAAAATGGTTGTCCACCAACATTCACCATCCAACCTAATGGAACTGGAGAGGATCTGCAAGAAAAAAATGGCAGGGGATCTCCAAATCCAGGTGTGATAAACTTGTTGCACCATTCCGAAGAAGACTCATGGCTGTACTAGCTCAAAAGGGTGCTTCTACTCAATACTGAGCAAAGGGTCTGAATACTTATGACCATGTGATATTTCAGTTTTTCCTATTTAATAAATTTGCAAAAATTTCTAAATTTCTTGTTTTTTTCTGTCAAGATGGGGTGCAGAGTGTACATTAATGAGAAAAAAAATGAACTTTTTTGAATTTACCAAATGGCTGCAATGAAACAAAGAGTGAAAAATGTAAAGGGGTCTGAATACTTTCCGTACCCACTGTAAACATGCCGATAAGACTGGTTGCATCTTATGTTACTCAGTTTCACAGTACAACCCTTACAATAAAATTACTATCGTACTTATGTACTGCAAAGATTCTATAAAAGACACAGTTTCATCCACCAATGCTCAACATTTTTAACATGACTTTTAAATAAACATCAACAGAATTTCAGGCCAGTATTGCCCAGTGGGTCCCAATTTATACAGTTCAAAGTCTTAAGGTGTTAGAAGATTTCGGAAGCTGAGGGCATGCTGCTAAAAATCCCTGTGGATTTCTCTACAGGAAATACATCCATGTACAAAGAATAAGAAAGCAGTACCCAAACTATGGATGACTTATTAAAGGCTTATCACTTATTAAAAATATCAACCCTTTTCAATTTGGATCCAAACAAGTATTATAAAAATATTCTCTGGAGATATAAAATATTACAGCTTTAACATCACAGGTAAAGGAAAAGTTATGTAATAATCATCCGGGGGAGGACGTCTCGTAGACACAATAAATATAAAAATATATTTGAAGAATTCAAAGCTGATTTGGGCAAAATTTCATCTAATTTTGTAGAGTGATTTATGGATCTGGACTTAATCAATATGGTATGGATTGCAATATAAGAAAAACAATGTACATTTTCATCTCGCAAATTACTAATTTGGCAATTGAATTATCAGTAATGATAATTCCTTTTAAGTGCTAATTATACCAAATGTATTCTGTAATATAAATCTAACAGATACACTGAACACATGTCCAAAATCCTTCCTCCAAAGACCTAATATCAACAGACTTATTGCGCAGTGAACAGTGATACATTTTTGTTATAGTTTTGTTTTTTTTTATAAAATAAATGTTCACTTTATGGATAACAACATTGTAAGAATGTGTTTATTACTTTAATCTTTTTAAATTAAAATATATGTATTCGTTATGCATCAAAATATTTAGATTAAATATTTACTAACAATAAATAGAAAAAATAATGTTAAAGTATTATGTATGAAAAGTGTATTTCATTGTTTCAATAATTACTAAAAAAAAGGCCTTGATATATTTCAATTCTTTATGAATAACAGGATTGGTGCAAATTGATTGGCAGAACTCAGTCCAGCAGTAACATCAGCAATCTTTGGTTGCCAGAAGGAAGTCCTGTAAAGTACCTGATTCCTGACAGAATCTGCTGCTCTTCTTTGGATAAGCTGGCCTGTTTACAGTCAGGCATGATGTCATCATTGTGGCATGACGTCATATATGACAGTGCTATGACGATGGCATGGCAGGTGGCCAACATGTAAGAGAAGGTTTGCTGTCCTCCAGTCCGCTGGATCAGGTCCTGCAAATCGACTTGCACCATAAGTTCACACTGTAGCGCCGGCATCCCTGAACTGCTCACCCTCCTCCCTGTAGGGATGCCGACTCACTTAACAACACAGCCGGCCCGAACTGCCCTGACTGGCATCCCCACAGTCCTCCACATAAATCTTCTCTGCTTCCACCTCCCGCAGCCTGTGCCCACTGTACAGACCCTCCAGGAGTGCTCGTAGGACTTGTACGCGAGCGCCGCTGCTCTTCTCTTAAAGGGCCAGTGCCGGTCGCTGAGAGACACTGGATAACTTAGGCAATTTCCCAGTAGGGGAGGTGCCTGAACAACATTGTTAGATTTTAGTTCCCTAGCTAGCTGGTTGTCAGAAACCCTTGTCTGAGCCAGTGAACATTCCTGTACCCCTGCCCTGCCGCTACACCGGTGCCTGTCCGTGCTATCTGCTTCAGCCGTCCCAGTGGTCCCTATCTATACTAGTAACTGTACCTGTCCATCCTAAATGTGCTATCTGCCTCAGCCATCCTGGTGGTACCTGTCTATACTAGTGACTGTATGTCTCTGTTCTGGCAGTGCTATCTGTCTCAGCCGTTTTGTGGCCCCAGGCTACACTAGAGATTCTGCCTGTTTGCACCTTCGTCCATTCTTGCCCTGGGAGTCAGCTACCACAGTCCCAGTCACTGCCTTGAAAATGGCACCTGCCATCTGCCTCGCGGTAAGTGATTTGTCAAGCCCCTCCCTCTAAGGGGTGAATCCAGGTCCCCACTGTGGTCCAGAGGGTTCAGTCCTGCTTGCTGCCTTAGCATCTCCAGCGTTACACATATACATTGTATTGAACAGCCTTTGGGAGCTGTCCTAGGAATCTCTTCACCTGTTTCTGCCCTGCAAAAAGTTAACTGCTCCCCAAACCCATAGTTTCAACTGTAAGCATCAAAAAGTTAGGAGATATGGTGGAAAAATAAACAATATACACAGATAGTGATGCAGGCAAGGGTTATTTATGTGAACTGTTCTGCAAATACTACTGCTTTCATCTGTAATACCTTGAATTAAGTATGGCATTTGAAACGCTGTAAGCAGTCATGACAGCATACAAAATTAGAAAGTGTTAATTTATACAGATAGACCCAGATGCTAAGCATATAGAAATTACAAGTAATTAATCACTATTTCTGCCTGACAAGGCTGTTGGAATAGAAACCTATTTCTTCAGGGATAAAATGTGGCTCAGTCAGTGCATGTAAAAAGGACTTTCAAGAAGAAGTTAATAAATATCCAGCACTTGAAAAATAAATCTTCGGAAGAAGATTTTGTATGTTATAACAATGAAGGCATCTTATGCACCATCTTATGCCAACTTATGCACCATTTAGACTCTACATAGCCACTCTGCAAAAACAAGCACATATTCAATATCTTGATTATCCCTATTATACCAAAGTGTGGGTTGCTATACATATTGTAGCTGTACTTAATATTTTCAGTAAACTGTAAAGGACAAAAGTATTAACAATTTATATGTGTTCAAGTGCCTTAACATTTTTCAGGTGTTCCTTTAATGGAAACCTGTCACCAAGTTTTTGCTACCCCATCTGAGAGCAACATGATTTTGCGGCACAGACTCTAATTTAAGCTATGTATCATTTACTTTATTCTGTTTTGCAGTTTTGATAATTTAGAACATCGGCAGTACATGTATAGCACTGTGGGCACCACCGCTGCTGGTGACTGGGTTCCCGGGAGCGATGGCGGGGAGCAGCTAGGTGTTGGTCCATCCGTAGGTAGGGGCTGTTGGTCCCGGGGCCCGGTAGGAGGTTGGATTCCGAAGGGATGGGATTTGGCAGGGTGCAGGGTCGCGGTGCAGCGCAGCGCGGTGCCGGATGGCACTGGTGTACTCACTCAGACACAGATGGACAGATTCTCTGGTAAACCAAACGGCTGGATGGACGGGGCCCGCAGCCGGTTGCGGTGTTCTCCCTGGACGGGTTGATGGTGGCTGTCGTTCCCTGCACCTTTGTTTTGTGTTTTGACTCCAATGCCTGGGCACCGGGAGTCCGCTCCCCGACGTATACGTGCCGGAGGAGCCCGTTTGCCCGCAGACACTGGCCCTTTGGATCTCTGGCCCTTGGCGATGGCACTTATCCGGAACGGTTGGGCTGTTGCCTTCAATCGGGACTTGGGAGGGAATGAACCCCTGAGGTCCAGACCGCAATCAGAGAATTTGACTAAAGGTTGGCTTTAACCCCTTCACCCCCGGCCACTAAAACACCCTAATGACCGGGCCATTTTTTGCAATTCTGACCAGTGTCACTTTGACAGGTTATAACTCTGGAACGCTTTAACGGATCCTGGCGATTCTGAGATTGTTTTTTCGTGACATATTGTACTTCATGTCAGTGGTAAATTTAGGCCAATATTTTTTGCGCTTATTTGTGAAAATTTAGGAAATTTTGCGAAAATTTCGCAATTTTCAATCTTTGAAAATTTATGCCCATAAATCTGAGAGATATGTCACACAAAATAGTTACTAAATAACATTTCCCACTTGTCTACTTTACATCAGCGCAATTTTCGAAACAATTTTTTTTTTCGTTAGGAAGTTAGAACGGGTCAAAGGTCATCAGCAATTTCTCCTTTTTCCAACAAAATTTACAAAATAATTATTTTTAGGGACCACATCACATTTGAAGTGACTTTGAGAGACCTAGGTGACAGAAAATACCCAAAAGTGACCCCATTCTAAAAACTGCACCCCTCACACTGCTCAAAACCACATCCAATAAGTTTATTAACCCTTTAGGTGTTTCACAGGAACCAAAGCAATGTGGAAGGAAAAAATGAAAATTTTACTTTTTAACACAAAAATGTTACTTTAGCCATAAAATTTTCATTTTTACAAGGGAGAAAAGAGAAAGTGCACCATACAATTTATTGTGCATGTTCTCCTGAGTACGCAGATACCTCATATGTGGTGGAAATCAAATGTTTGGACACACGGCAGTGCTCGGAAGGCAAGGAGCGCCATTTGAATTTTTGAACGCTAAATTAGCTGCACTCATTAGTGGACGCCATGTCGGGTTTGAAGACCCCCTGAGGTGCCTAAACAATGGAGCTCCCCCACAAGTGACCCCATTTTGGAAACTAGAGCCCTCAAAAAAATTTTCTAGATGTTTGGTGAGCACTTTGAACACCTGGGGGCTTCACAGAAGTTTATAACGTTGAGCCGTGAAAAGAAAAAAATTTTTTTTACCACAAAACGGTTGCTTCAACTAGGTAGCTTTTTTTTTCACAAGGCTATCAGGAAAAAATGCACCATAAAACGTATTGTGCAATTTTTCCTGAGTACGCAGATACCTCATATGTGGTGGAAAGTAATTGTTTGGGCAAATGGCGGGGCTCAGAAGAGAAGGAACGTCATTTGACTTTTCAAACGCACAGACGCAGTGCACTGATCGGCCGCTGCAGGACGCACGGTCGGATGCGATACAAAAAGCGTCGGGGATACGTAAAAAAAAAAGTCACGCCAAAAATTGACCATGGATGCAGATCTGTTATGTGCATCCCTGATCAGCACTTGGCGGGACGCACGGACGGATGCGATACAAAAAGCGTCGCAGATACGGAAAAAAGTCACGCCAAAAATTGAGCAGGGATGCCGATCCGTTATGTGCATCCCTGATTAGCGCTTGGCGGGACGCGCGGACGGATGGGATACAAAAAGCGTTGCGGATACGGAAAAAAGTCACGCCAAAAATTGAGCAGGGATGCAGATCCGTTATCTGCATCCCTGATCAGCGCTTGGCGGGATGCACGGATGGATGCGATACAAAAAGCGTCGGGGATACGGAAAAAAAAAAAGTCCCGCCAAAAATTGAGCAGGGATGCAGATACGTTATCTGGATCCCTGATCAGCGCTTGGCGGGACGCACGGACGGATGCCATACAAAAAGCGTCGCGAATACGGAAAAAAGTCCCGCCAGAAATTGAGCAGGGATGCAGATACGTTATCTGCATCCCTGATCCGTCCATGCGTCCCACCGAGCGCTGATCAGGGATGCAGATAACATATCTGCATCCCTGCTCAATTTCTGGCGGGACTTTTTTCCGTATTCGCGACGCTTTTTGTATGGCATCCGTCCGTGCGTCCCGCCAAGCGCTGATCAGGGATGCAGATAACGTATCTGCATCCCTGCTCAATTTTTGGCGGGACTTTTTTTTTTCCGTATCCCCGACGCTTTTTGTATGGCATCCGTCCATGCGTCCCGCCGAGCGCTGATGCCATACAAAAAGCATCGGGGATACGGAAAAAAAAAAAGTCCCGCCAAAAATTGAGCAGGGATGCAGATACGTTATCTGCATCCCTGATCAGCGCTTGGCGGGACGCACGGACGGATGAGGTGTAAAAATGGACAGGGGATACAGAAAAAAAAAAAGTTATACTCACAGAACCCAGAGGATCACTGACCAGAAGAGCTACAGGAGGAACAGATGGCAGAGAGATGGACAGCTTTACAGGAGCAGCAGGCAGATCAGCAGAATGCCCAGGAAGGACCCAGCGATGGAGGCAGATGTGATCGGGCCGGTGAAGACAGGTAAGAGGACGTCGGGGGAGAGCAGATGGGGGGGGTGAGAGCAGAGGTGGGGGGAGAGCAGAGGGGGGGGAGAGCAGAGGGGGAGACCGGAGAGGGAGCTGCAGAAGCAGAATAGAGATAATGGGGGAGGCAGTCAGATCGCGGGGGGAGCAGATCGGGATGTCGGGGGGGAAGCAGATCGGGATGTCGGGGGGGCAGATCGCAGGGGGGCACGGGCAGGGGCTAACACGGGAGAGCGCAGGGGCACCACGGGAGCGCGCACGGGCTGCAAGGTGAGCACAGTACTCACGTGCAGCAGGAGCGGTGACTTCAGCTACGGCGGCGGCAGCAGCAGCGGTGGCGTGGTACCACAAGTACCAGCCACTGCACGCTGCAGACATGTTGGGGCAGGCTCCCCAGACCAGCACAGGCCTTGGGAGGGCGGCCACCGGCAGATCAGACCGCCCCACTGCACACTGATTGGAGCGATTGCGCGTCATAGCACGATCGCTCCAATCAGTGCTGCAGGGGCTGGGGGCGACATGTTTGAGGTCCACCTATGATATGCTGCAGCAGCTGCGGCATCTCATAGCTGGATCTCACAGTATTGCACTAATTCGGGCATTATTTTTGCCGAAATTAGTGCGAACGATGTGGTTGGCGGTTCAGATTTGAACAGCCAATCACATCGATCGTCGATAGGGGGTGGCGATGCCGCCCCCCCGGGGTCAAGCAAAGGTCCCCTGCTGTAAGAAACAGCAGGGGACATAATTTGAAAGCCGTTGCTATGGCCACGGCAATCAAATGAAGTTTAGGCAGTAAAATTACGTCCCTGGTCGTTAAGTCACGTTAAAATAGGACGTAATTTTACTGCCCGCGGTCGTGAAGGGGTTAGGCCTAGTCGGGGTCTGAGTACCCTGCCTGGTGCTTGGCTCCAATCTGCTCCCCGATTCTGTACCGGCGGGCCACTGCCCGACCCCGGTCCTACGATTCCGCTGACCTTCGCCAACTCCTGCAGACGGCCACCACCGTCTGCAGACCTTGCTGGATGTGCCTGGGTTCCGACCCAGACACCAACAGTTTTCACTCCTCACTCACTACAGACCACAACTGGACTGACTACTGTGTTTTCCCCGCCTCCAGCCTGTGAACTCCTTGGTGGGCGGGGCCAACTGCCTGGCTTCGCCCCACCTGGTGTGGACATCAACCCTGGAGGGTGGCAACAAGGGTTTAATGTTTGACTGGTGTGACCTGTCCAGGGAAGGGGGTGTCTGGTGTTGTGTAGTGACCTGCGACCCCTGGGGTCCAGGGCATCACACCTGCAGTGTAAAATCATTAGGCTGAGTTCATATGTCCTGTAATCATCCGTTAGAACGGATTCTGCAGAGATCTGTTGGTAAAATTATTTCTGCCGGAATCGTTTTTTTTAACATGGGAGTCTAAGGAGTCTATTAGCTTTTCATCATAAAGTTAAAAAAAAAGTGGAATAAGGCACAATCAACATGTTGCATGTAAATAAAAGCGGTATAGCTGAAAATGTAACCTTGTCCTGCAAAAAATAAGCCCCCACTCAGCTCCGTCTATAGAAACATAAAAAAAGCTATCGTTCTCAGAATACTCAGAATACAGCAATGCACAAACCATTTTTTTTTTAATAAAATTGTTTTTAATGCATAAAAGCAGCAATGAATGGCATTAAAAAATAAACAATTCCTGAATTGCTATTTTATGTTCATTCTGCCTCCCAAAAACTGGAATAGAAAGCAATTAAAAACATTATGTGCCCAAAATTCGTATCAATAAAAACGTCAGCTCATCACACAAAAAACAAGCTCTCACGACTGTCAGTAGAAATACAGAATAATTATAGCTCTCCAAATATGGTGATGTAAAATCTTTTTTTAGTAAAAAACAAATAAAAGGCGTGGCTTAGCTATGGTGGTGTGAGGACGCATCTCCTTTGAGCTCCGCATCCCAGAGTGACAGTGCAGCGGTGGATCGCCTATTCAGAGGCGGGAGGCCTTCCCCGACTTCCAGGCCTGATACAGCAATGGCGCCGGTGGCCGCGCGGTCCTCACCAGAAGCCACACGTGCAGGACCTGACAAGGCAGCGGGGAAGGCAGCGACACCAGCGGCAGATATGGAGCAACAGGGAGCAGGCGCTGCTGCAGCGGGACCCGTGACTCAGAACATGCACTCCAGCCCTGACAAGTCAGGAGCATATACAGCAGAGCGGGCGATGCAGGAAGATGGCGGCGGGGAACCCCGGTCTCCACAGGTGCAGGAAAACATGATGTGTCTCTCTGGTGCGGTGAGTGGGCGCCCGGATGCAGGGGAAATCCTTTCTGGAGGCCCCAGTAATATGCTCCCCCTAGAAGACCACTTACCTTTGGAGGGAGCACAGAGGAAACAGACCCCAGATGCATGTGGGAGACAGGCAGGGGAGCAGGCCCTGCGGAGCATTAACCCATCATGGCCTCAGCAGAGACAGGAGAGACATTTTACACAGCAGAGACATTTTACAGCTATTATCAGCTCTCCCTACCAGGAATGATTTGGACTCTCTAGTAGCAAGGATGGAGGCTGCACATGAAAGGGCATTAGCTATAGTTAGAGGAGACATTGATATGATTAACACTCGCACTGCTGTAGTGGAAAAAGATGTGTCTACCCTGTTTGAAAGGGTTACTGCATTAGAGCAAGATCTCTCCAAATCCAAAATGCAAGTGCAAAATATTACCATTCTCTTAGATGATCAGGAGAACAGAGGAAGACGAAATAATGTCCGCCTGAAAGGCATACCAGAAAATATTCCAACAGCAGCACTCTCCAAGACAGTGATTGCAATTTTCAACAAGGTCTCAGGAGGCACAACAGACACTCTATATGTAATTGACAGAGTTCACCGGGTGTTTCGTCAGGCACCCATAGATGCTGCCTTTCCACGTGATGTCTTATGCAGACTACACTACTACACTGACAAGGAGGACATTCTGAGAAATGCATGGGCCTATGGGACTGTCTCTTACGAGGGGTCAGAAATAAAGCTCTTTCCGGATGTCTCCTCCCGGACCCTCTACATGAGACGTCAGCTTATGCCAGTGCTGCAGAAGATCAAAGAGAAGGGAGCTACGTATAGATGGGGCCATCCTTTTCATCTCATTGTCAGATATGGTGGAGATAAATTCTTCCTGAAACGTCCGGAGGCGTTGGAGGGACTTTTCAGTTTTCTGGGCACGGATGCAGTAGAGGTCCCCAATTGGCTACAATTAGACAGACTGCCCGGCCTGCCTCAGAGAAAGAAAGGAGGCAATCGCACGACCCAGAGATCACGGGGGAGCCCACGGGGGCCCACACCTGCGGAGGAGCTTGCGCAAGGGTCTCCGGACTGATGGTCACACTCGGAGGAGTGACATTTTTATGTTTATTATGATCTTACTCTCCCTAAAGGAGTGGAGGGAAAGGTGGGAGGGACTTGTATGTCTCCTCGGAACTCGCGGTCGGTAGGGGATATCCTGCGGGTGTTCTAATACGAATCAGATACACCTGCCCTACGGCCGATGGATTTAATGCCTTATTGCAGTATGCGATACATGTTCTATAAGTTTTCATTCCTGATGTTCTATTCCTCTGGTTAACGTACTCTAAGATAAGTGCCACTCACCCCGAGGCCTCACAGTTGAGGGGTGAGGTGTTGGATCTACCGTAGTTAACTGTATATTTTTTGCATGTATATCTGGGGGTTTGGGGAGCTCTGACCCCTGGTTTTCTACGTACCCCAAGGGACACTCTCCCGTTTAGAGAGCGCCAAGTCTCAAACGGGTGTTGAGACTGTAAAAATCTATACAATCTGGTCAATAAACCAGCTACTTGAACTGGTTTATTCTTTTCATACTTTTCTTCTCATCTCTGCTTCTTCTTCGGTCTAATCTTATACCTTTTACTTCACCCTTCTTATTCATCTCGCGTTCTACTTACATTCTTCTCTCTTCTGAGCTCTTCTATTCCCTACCCACCAACCCCCCCCCCCCCCCACCCTCTCCGATCGTGTTTCACTGGTAGGGGGACATTCTCTTACTCGCTGTTCGCCATGCATAGGGCGGGAGACACTGAGGTGAAATGCGGGACAATAAATGTGAAAGGACTACATAGTCCTGGTAAGAGATCCATTTTGACAAATATGCTAAAAAGGTCTCATGTTCAAATTGCTTTTTTGCAGGAAACACATCTTTGCAAACACAAGATGTTAAAGTTGTCATCTCGGTGGTTCCCTGAAGTTTACCACAGCTTCTCCCCCGACCCGAAGTCCCGAGGAACAAGTATCCTTATATCTCGCTCCGTTCCCTGGGAGTTCTTGGATTCTCGCAGCGATGACTCAGGACGGTTGCTGCTGGTGAAGGGTAGGATCGCCTCGCACATATACACTCTAGCCTCACTATATCTTCCAAATACTGGACAAATTACAGCACTGACTGACTTCCTGGAAACGATAGAGGATTTTATGGAGGGCACTCTCATTTTAGGGGGAGATTTTAACATCGCACTGAACCCAGTCCAGGACACCTCTTTGGGCACTTCGGCACATCCTCTAGCGGCCCTTCGTAAACTAAGACGCATAATACATGAACACCAATTGGTGGATACATGGAGGCTATTACATCCAGCCGATAAAGACTATTCATTTTATTCGACGGCACACGGAACATATTCTAGAATCGATTACTTTTTTGTAAAGCATGGGGATCTCACAAGGATCTCTCAGTCTCAAATAGAAAACATTACCTTTTCCGATCACGCACTTTGTACGGTAAAGGTGTTGTTACAATCCTCATTGCCACATCAGTGGCAGTGGAGGTTGAATACCTCCCTGCTGGAAGACCCGGAGATCCTACAACTAGTACAAAATACCCTGACAGAATACTTCATGAGGAATACCTCGGGCGACATCTCAGCAACTTCAGTGTGGGAGGCTCACAAATGTGTCATTAGGAGAGTATTGATTCATCAGGGGGCAAGACGAAAAAGGGAGCGGGAGCTTGAGATATCTACGCTCTTAACGCAGTTGAAAGACCTGGAGACCCGTCACAAGCAGATGCCCTCGGTAGAGGTGGGAAGCGCCCTCTTTAGAGCCCGCGACAACTTGCGGAAACTGCTCAATAATAAGGCTAAGGGGATCCTTGTCAGATCTCGTCAGCATTTTTATGAATTTGGGAATAAATGCAGCAAAACACTGGCGAGAGCGCTTAGACAACAACAAGCGTCAACATTTATTTCTAAAATTTCCCCCACACAATCGCAGGGTACTATGCTGCATTCATCCCTGGAAATTGCGGAAACCTTTAAAAAAATCTTACGCATCCCTATATAATCTAGAAACAAATGGGCCTTCAAAGTCATCACTTACCCTTAAACGTAAAATAGTAGATTACATTAAAGAAGCTAAAATGCCGCACTTGGAAGATTCGGAGATTGCAGCATTGGAACTACCAATTACGAACCAAGAACTATGGGATGCTATTGCATCTTCCAAAACAGGAAAAGCTCCAGGACCTGATGGCCTGCCCCTGGTGTATTACAAAAAACTTAAAGAACTACTAACACCGCACCTTCTGCGCACCTTTAAATCCAGGGCCCAGAGGGACTCAAACCCTAACGTTGATTCTTTGAGAGCACATATCACAGTCATACCTAAAGCAGGGAAAGATCCAACGCAGTGCGCTAGCTATCGCCCAATATCATTATTAAATGTAGACACGAAACTTTTTGCTAAAATACTGGCGACCAAACTGGCACCTCTGCTTCCACGAATTATCCATCCAGACCAGGCGGGGTTTATGGCAGGTCGCGAGGCACGAGACAACACAATTAAGGCCATTAATTTAATACATGCAGCAAAAACAGGAGGAATTCCGTCCTTGCTATTGTCGACCGATGCCGAAAAGGCATTCGATAGAGTAGATTGGACATTTATGGAGGTTACGCTCAGAAGTCTGGGGTTGGGTGACGGTATGTTGGGATGGATATTGTCTCTTTACACTGTGCCATCAGCGAGGGTGAGTGTGAATGGGATCCTTTCGGACCCTTTCACCATTTCAAACGGCACCCGTCAGGGATGCCCGCTAACCCCTCTAATATTCATCCTAACGTTAGAACCTTTCCTTAGACATGTATGAGCTAATAGCGATATTGCGGGTGTGGCGGTGCACCGGGCCGTGCATAAAGTCGCAGCATATGCGGACGATCTCCTGTTTTTTGTCTCGGCTCCCAAAGTGTCTCTCCCTAACTTGATGAAAGAGTTTCAGATATATTCTCAATTAGCAAACTTCAAAATTAACTTCTCAAAGTCAGAGGTTCTTAACATCAATCTGTCTTCCAGGGAAGTGGAGGAGTTGAAATCATCCTTTAGTTTTCGGTGGGCAGTTCAGTCTCTTAATTATCTGGGAATACGTCTTACCAGTGACTTGAGCCTCCTCTATGTCCATAATTTTTTACCCTTGCTAGCATCCGTTAGGAAAGACTGTGACCGGTGGGGAAAATCCCTGTTCTCATGGTTTGGTAGAAATCAAATCTTTAAGATGAATATACTGCCCAGGCTCTTATACATTTTCCAAGCTCTCCCAATTAAAATTCCGGCTGCATTCTTCCGAACACTCGAGTCAATTCAGTCATCTTTTATATGGGCGGACAAACCAGTACGCTTAAAGAGAACCACCCTATTTAGACCCAAACGCAAAGGCGGGATCGGGCTGCCGGATATGAAACGTTACCATTTAGCGGGCCATCTCACCAGGATAATTGATTGGTGTAGGAACGGTACACAGAAGGTGTGGGTTCAAATTGAACAGTCTTTTTCTCAAATACCTTTAAATAAATTGCCTTGGGTGCTCCCGGAGGCTCCTGCGGGGCTGAAGGTACATCCAACTATTGGTCCTACGGTGACGTATTGCAATACGGGTCTGGTGCGTGCAGAATTGATCCCCCTTCACTCCCGCATGATGCCTATCTTGAGCCATCCCTCTTTTGAGCCAGGAAGAACGGACCCCATATTTCAGCTGTGGGATGGATCGGGTAGAAGACTTGGGAGACCGAGAGGGTTGGCCCTCGATTGCCAATCTGGAGGCTAGACAAACCCCAGCTCCGTTGGGACGCTGGAGATGTTTACAGCTGGCACATTTTCTCAGTAAAATTCCAAATAGGGCCTATTTACAACAGCCCAAGACAAGATTTGAAATTATCTGCGGGGGAACAGGCCCGACTCGACACTCGTTATCGGCGGTATATTCTTTGTTATCCTCGCCTTCAGACCAACCTCCTCCGTCATTTGTAGCGAAGTGGGAGAGGGACCTCGGCGTGAGCCTCTCCTCTGACCAGTGGGAACGTATCTGCTCGCTTGCACACAGCTCATCCATTAGCTCTAGATTCCAGGAAGCCAGTCAGTTACAAATTGCTGTCCAGATGGTACAGGGTGCCATCTGGAATTCATGCCATTTTTCCAGGAGCGGATCCTACTTGCTGGAGGTGTGGTGGGGAGGAGGGCACTCTCTTCCACGTGTTTTGGGAGTGCGAGGCGATCCAGCCATTCTGGAAAGGTGTGTCTGACATCATCCGGTTGGTTACAGGAACCAATGAAGAAATGGGTCCAGCCATCTTCCTGTTGCATCACTGCGAGACCCCATTAAAAACATACAAAGCATCCCTGAGGAAGTTCCTCATAATGGCAGTGAGACTACGTATCCCGGAGAGATGGAGATCTCGGACCCCCCCCCCACGGCGGCACAGTGGATCACTAAGGTCAATGACCTAATGCATATGGAGGATCTGACCTCCTCATTGCATGACTCATATGTGAAATTCTGGGCCACCTGGCGGGGGTGGATGGACTTCCAACAAACAGGGGACTATAGAGAGCTGGTGGGAGAAGGCACGGGAACCAACGAATCCGCAATTCTGTAAGTGTGCTGATATGTGGCGAGTATGAATGTCCGCCGACTCTCCCTCTCCCCCCCTTCCCCATACCCTTCTAACTCACCTTCTTCCGTTCCATCTCTTCCCTGCTCATCCTCTTATGACTCTTCTATATTCTTTTTCATTTTCTATCTTATCTTCTTTTTCTTTTCTTCTTTCAAACTTGAGTATCTTAATATCCCTAGGCACAATGTGCGTTGTCACTTAAATAAATAATAAAGAAAAACCTTACGGGAACCTTGCATAGTTAGATGTTCGGGATGGGATGTACGTCCGCTACACTTTACCTAGTTGTGCATAAGAATGGTTTCAATGTACTCTCTATTCAGAGCAGACTGTGATTTTTGCAGATGGGCCGTTAGGTCCACAGACCTGTATTTGTTTGTTATGATGGTTTCTAAATAAATAAAGAATTTAAAAAAACAAAAAAACAAATAAAAGCAATTCTTGACCTGCTGTTGATTTATTAATTCTTCCTTCCAAAGATCGCAGTAAGGCTTGGCTCATATATATCCTGTGCTTTAAACTGAGCTCTTACATTGGGTTTCCTTGTAAATCCCTGAAATATGTGACTCATACAGAACTCCTGTTGGAGGATTCCTTAAAATGAGGCAGATGGAGTCACCTTGGACTCAGTCAATGCTATGATCCAGTGGTGTTCGTCTCTTCAGTGGTGCATAAAAGCGCAGTCGATTACAGTTTTATGCAATTCTGAAAAGGACAACGCTAAACAGAGGCCAGATGGAGTCTAGAGTAACTCTGCTGTCTCATTACAGTGAATGGATCCCTCAGGTTTCATCTGAATTTCAATCCAGTTATTCGCATATATTAAACAGAAAACCCCATGTAAGTGCGCAGCGTAGAACACAGAATAAATGCGGTCCAAAATTGTATGTAAAAAGTACCCAATTAAAACTTCAACTCAATCCACAAAAAAAAACAAACAAAACAAGTCCTCACTCTGGTGTAAACAGAAATATAAGGTGCTTCCACATTACTGGTAGTACAAAGGCTCTGGAAAAGCACCTAGGACTCCACCCTCCCCTCCACCAAAAAAGAAGTCTAGCAAAATCTGTTCTCCTAAATTGAACTCCACCTCTCTCCTGACTAGAGTTGAGCGCGGTTCGCGGTTCTCCAGTTCTAGGCTCGAGTGATTTTGGGGCCTGTTCTAGATCGAACTAGAACTCGAGCTTTTTGCAAAAGCTCGATAGTTCTAGAAACGTTCGAGAACGGTTCTAGCAGCAAAAAAACAGCTAATTCCTAGCTGGCTTTCCGCTGTAATAGTGTAAGTCACTCTGTGACTCACACTATTATGACATTTCAGTGTATAGTGTGCGGGAACAGCGCCTTCAGATCACTGCTGTTTGTATAATGGCGATCGCCATTTTTTTTTTTTTTCCTTGTCTTCCTTCCCTAAGCGCGCGCGTCTTGTGGGGCGGGCCAGCATGTCAGCCAATCCCAGACACACACACAGCTAAGTGGACTTTTAGCCAGAGAAGCAACAGCATGTGTGATAGGATGTCCATGTCACATGTCCCTGCATTATAAAAACGAGTATCTGGCCGTCCGGACGCCATTATCTCTTCTGCGTCCTTGGTATCAGACATCACTGGCGCAGCTCCGTCATTTGTCCTATCGCCGATACTGCTGTATGCGCTCCATACACAGCGCTGGACAGCATAGGGATAGCACTTTCCATCAGTCCTTTTAAGGGCTCGTACCGGCAGGGTCAGAGCCATAGGTGACAGGTCCTGAAAACAGCGACAGCGTCTGTGTAGCAAAGGTCAGGGATTTCGTCGCTGCATTTCCCCATTAGGAGGGAATAGAAAGGCAGGCTTCCATTCCTCTACCCAGAGACCCACAACCCTGGCACTGTACCCTCCTGTCCTCTGCACACTCCAACTCATTATAACTAAGCCATTATACTAGCAAACACTCAGTGTACCTAGTGGCATCCTAAACGTGGCTATTGGACTTTTGTCTAGTCACACTAGTGCAAAGACATTTGCAGCACCTCTACCTGCATTGCACACTCCAACTCATTATAACTAAGCCATTATACTAGCAAACACTCAGTGTACCTAGTGGCATCCTAAATGTGGCTATTGGACTTTTGTCTAGTCACACTAGTGCAAAGACATTTGCAGCACCTCTGCCTGCATTGCACACTCCAACTCATTATAACTAAGCCATTATACTAGCAAACACTCAGTGTACCTAGTGGCATCCTAAACGTGGCTATTGGACTTTTGTCTAGTCACACTAGTGCAAAGACATTTGCAGCACCTCTGCCTGCATTGCACACTCCAACTCATTATAACTAAGCCATTATACTAGCAATTGATGCTGCCAGTTTAAGGGCCGTAGTTTCATTGTCAGGGATATTTATTCTTTATTATTCTGCTGTTAATAAAGCTAGACCACCGCTGCAATCTACACCACCTCTCAATTTTTACTACCACATTTTCAGTGCACAATCTTGTCGCAATCAACATGAGTGGCAAAATGACAGATGCTGGTGGAAAGGGGAAGAGGCGTGGTGGAAAAGGAAAAAAAGGGTTTGTCCGTGGGGAAGGTGGCAAAGCTCCATTATCATCTGCTGAAGATAGACCATCTACCAGCAAAAGTAAGATGTCTACTACTTACCGTGGACAATCCGATGTGCTCCCTTTTTTACGGACACGAACAACAGGAACAAAGGTAGATGATGGCCAAAAAAGGAAAATGCTTGAATGGATCTCAAGTGGTCCATCAAGTGCCCTCTCAGACACTTCAAGTACCGCATCCAAAAAACACCAGTCCTCTGAGTTGTCATCCCAATCAAACTTGCTTTCTCCCAGCTCTGAAGTCTCCATCAGCCCTGCACAGTATGGTGGAACTGAGATGGCTGAGTCTGCAGAGCTGTTCAGTCACACTATAGCCTGGGAATCAGAGGTCTGCTCCCAAGCTACAGTGAGTACAGAACAGGAAATGGTCTGCAGTGATGCCCAGAACCTTTGTGACTCTGATTCAGGCCGTGAGGACCAAGTTTCTGAGCATAATGTTGACCCTTTGTCACAAACTGTAACACCTGTGGTTATAGACAATGAGGAACATACTGATGAAGATGAGACGCAGATACCCGATTGGGATGACAACTTAAATATTCGGTCAGGGCAAGAAGAGGCTCGGTCTGAGGGGGAGGGGAGTGCAAACACAACAATTGATGATGAAGTTCTAGATCCCACCTACTGTCAACCCACAGTCAGGCACTCGAGGAGGTCAACAGAGGTGGTGGAGGAGGATGCAACTGATGACGAAGTTACCTTGCGCCTTCCTGGACACAGTCGGAGTGCTGGTAGCACGTCTACAACTGCATCCTCAGCCACCACTCTGCCTCTGAGCATTATTCGGGGTGGATCAACAGGTCGCATGGCCTCTAAGCCTTGCCTAGCCTGGTCCTTTTTTGATATAGAAAAAGATCGCCCCAATTATGTGATCTGTAAAATTTGTCATGGTTCTCTTAGTAGAGGTCAAAACCTCAGCAGTTTGACAACTTCTTCCATGAATCGTCACATGAATAAATATCATATGGCCCAGTGGGAAGCTCACCGTGCTGCAATGCGGCCTAGCGGAGCGAACCATCCACCGCCTGCCCCTTCCAGTGCATCCGCGCGCTCGTCGTCTTCTAGTACTGTGGGGACAGCTGTCACACCTGTTTTTTCCACCCACAACTTCCACCACTGTAACCGCAACAGGCAGTTTGCTTGGTAGGTCGTCAGTTGGTTTGGAAGGGGAAACAAGTGAGTGTGTACAGCTCTCTCAGACATCGATAGCACCAACGTTGGATGAAGGCAACATCATGTCTCCGCCAGCACTTTCCTCACAAACCTGCATTTTTCCAGGGGCACCCTACTCAACACCGTCTACACACAGCAGCCAGATCTCTGTCCCTCAGATGTGGTCAAATAAAAGGCCACTTCCTGCGACCCATGACAAAGCTAAGAGGTTGACTCTATCCCTCTGTAAGCTGTTGGCTACCGAAATGCTGCCTTTCCGCCTAGTGGACACACAGGATTTTAGAGACCTTAGGTCTGTCGCTGTGCCCCAGTACCAGATGCCTAGTCGCCACTACTTCTCTAAGAAAGGTGTGCCCACGCTACACCAGCATGTCGCACACAACATCACCGCTTCCTTGAGAAACTCTGTGTGTGAACGGGTGCATTTCACCACCGATACTTGGACCAGTAAGCATGGACAGGGACGTTACATGTCGCTGACTGGGCACTGGGTAACGATGGTGATAGATGGTGAAGGGTCTGCTGCACAAGTCTTGCCGTCCCCACGACTTGTGTGTCAATCCTCTGTCTGTCCAAGTTCCGCCACTGCTTCTGCATCCTCCACCTCATCTGGGTCCTCCACCTCCGCCACAAGCCTGCCTGGTCAGGCCACCAGCATTCTCACAGCGCAAAAGGAATCACGCACCCCTCATTACTATGCTGGCAGCTGAGCGCAACGGCATCAGGCGGTCTTTAGCTTGACATGTCTTGGGAATAAGAGTCACACAGCTGAGGAGTTGTGGTCAGCTCTGCGGTCCGAGTTTAATAAATGGTTGTCTCCACTCAACCTGCAGCCTGGTAAGGCCGTGTGCGACAATGCTGCAAACCTGGGTGCGGCCCTTCGCCTGGGCAAGGTGACACACGTACCTTGTATGGCTCACGTGTTGAACCTTGTCGTCCAGCAATTTTTAACACACTATCCCGGCCTAGATGGCCTTCTGAACAGGGCACGAAAACTGTCTGCTCACTTCCGCCGTTCAAGCGCCGCAGCTGAGCGACTTGCATCGCTCCAGAAGTCTTTCGGCCTGCCGGTTCATCGCCTGTAATGCGATGTGGCGACACGCTGGAATTCAACTCTCCACATGTTACAGCGACTGTGGCAGCACCGCCGAGCCCTGGTGCAATACGTCATGACGTATAGCCTGGGCCAACGAGATCCAGAGGTGGGTCAGATCACCCTGATGGAGTGGTCTCAGATCAAGGACCTATGCACCCTTCTGCACAGTTTCGACATGGCGACGAATATGTTTAGCGCTGACAATGCCATTATCAGCATGATGATTCCAGTCATTTACATGCTGGAGCACACGCTAAACACTATTCGGAGTCAGGGGGTGGGACAACAGGAAGTGAATGAACTACAGGAGGATTCATATGCGCAAGACACAACAACATCACCAAGGTCCAGACGTTCATCATCACCAAGGCGGCAGGCATGGGACCATGGGGGACAGGGATCAACAAGGGCGCAT
This sequence comes from Anomaloglossus baeobatrachus, assembly GCF_048569485.1. Lineage (NCBI taxonomy): Eukaryota > Metazoa > Chordata > Amphibia > Anura > Aromobatidae > Anomaloglossus > Anomaloglossus baeobatrachus. The sequence goes on from NC_134355.1 coordinate 361,418,054, forward strand.
GGTAGCAGGCGAGATGTTGAGGAAGGTGCAGGAGAACATGAAGAAATGGAGGACGAACTGTCCATGGACATGGAAGACTCAGCGGATGAGGGAGACCTTGGTCAAATTTCAGTTGAAAGAGGTTGGGGGGAGATGTCAGAGGAAGAAAGAACGGTTAGCACCTCTATGCCACAAACACAGCGTGGACTTGGTCCGCATGGCTGCGCAAGACACATGAGTGCCTTCTTGTTGCACTACCTCCAACATGACCCTCGTATTGTCAAAATTAGAAGTGATGATGACTACTGACTTGCCACACTATTAGATCCCCGGTACAAGTCCAAATTTTGTGACATAATTCCAGCCATAGAAAGGGACGCACGTATGCAGGAGTATCAGCAGAAGCTGTTACTCGATCTTAGCTCGGCTTTTCCACCAAACAACCGTGCAGGTGCAGGGAGTGATTCTCCCAGTTGTAACTTGCCAAACATGGGACGGTCTCGTCATCTTCAACAGTCTACCCGTACCAGTAGGACCGTATCTGGTGCTGGTAACAGCAATTTTATGGAATCTTTTCATAATTTTTTTAGACCCTCTTTTGCAAGGCCACCAGAGACAACAAGAGTGACACATAGTCAACGGCTGGAGAGGATGATACAGGAGTATCTCCAAATGAACATCGATGCCATGACTTTGCAAATGGAGCCTTGCTCCTTTTGGGCTTCAAATCTAGAAAAATGGCCAGAGCTCTCCAGTTACGCCTTTGAGATTTTGTCGTGTCCAGCTGCCAGCGTTGTCTCTGAACGTGTCTTCAGTGCTGCTGGGTGTGTGCTGACAGATAAGCGCACGCGTCTGTCCAGTGACAATGTGGACAGACTGACGTTCATCAAAATGAACAAGTCATGGATCCAGAAGGAATTTACTACCCCTGTGTCATCCTGGGGAGAGTAAATGCTTGTGGATTTGGAATGTGCTTGATGCAAATCAAAACATCCTGTTTGCAACTAGGGCACAACTGCTGCCACTGAAGGGGTGGGTGTGTGTGGGGCCCAATTTTTTGAAAAAAGGGATACTCCGCTTGGAGTAACCCTTGCTTACATTGTTTTTAAAAGGAGCTAAGATGAACAAGTCATGGTTCAGCAAAGACTTTATCTACCTACCCCAGAGTCATCCTGGGAACGGTTAAGTATGGCGTATTTTTGAATGTGCTTGATGCAAATTTAGCTGTGAAGTGTACAACTAGGGCACAAGTGCTGCCACTGAATGGGTGGGTGTGTGTGGGGCCCAATTTTTGGAAAAAAGGGAGACTCCGCTTAGAGTAACCCTTGCTTGCTGTGTTTTTTAAAAGGAGCCAAGATGAACAGAGCTGGGATCAGGAAAGACTTTGCTACCTACCCCGGTGTCATCCTGGGGACGGTTAATTATGGCGTATTTTTGAATGTGCTTGATGCAAATCTAGCTGTGAAGTGTACAACTGGGGCACAACTGCTGCCACTGAAGGGGTGGGTGTGTGTGGGGCCCAATTTTTGGAAAAAAGGGAGACTCCGCTTGGAGTAACCCTTGCTTGCTGTGTTTTTTAAAAGGAGCCAAGATGAACAGAGCTGGGATCAGGAAAGACTTTGCTACCTACCCCGGTGTCATCCTGGGGACGGTTAATTATGGCGTATTTTTGAATGTGCTTGATGCAAATCTAGCTGTGAAGTGTACAACTGGGGCACAACTGCTGCCACTGAAGGGGTGGGTGTGTGTGGGGCCCAATTTTTGGAAAAAAGGGAGACTCCGCTTGGAGTAACCCTTGCTTGCTGTGTTTTTTAAAAGGAGCCAAGATGAACAGAGCTGGGATCAGGAAAGACTTTGCTACCTACCCCGGTGTCATCCTGGGGACGGTTAATTATGGCGTATTTTTGAATGTGCTTGATGCAAATCTAGCTGTGAAGTGTACAACTGGGGCACAACTGCTGCCACTGAAGGGGTGGGTGTGTGTGGGGCCCAATTTTTGGAAAAAAGGGAGACTCCGCTTGGAGTAACCCTTGCTTGCTGTGTTTTTTAAAAGGAGCCAAGATGAACAGAGCTGGGATCAGGAAAGACTTTGCTACCTACCCCGGTGTCATCCTGGGGACGGTTAATTATGGCGTATTTTTGAATGTGCTTGATGCAAATCTAGCTGTGAAGTGTACAACTGGGGCACAACTGCTGCCACTGAAGGGTGGGTGTGTGTGGGGCCCAATTTTTGGAAAAAAGGGAGACTCCGCTTGGAGTAACCCTTGCTTGCTGTGTTTTTTAAAAGGAGCCAAGATGAACAGAGCTGGGATCAGGAAAGACTTTGCTACCTACCCCGGTGTCATCCTGGGGACGGTTAATTATGGCGTATTTTGAATGTGCTTGATGCAAATCTAGCTGTGAAGTGTACAACTGGGGCACAACTGCTGCCACTGAAGGGGTGGGTGTGTGTGGGGCCCAATTTTTGGAAAAAAGGGAGACTCCGCTTGGAGTAACCCTTGCTTGCTGTGTTTTTTAAAAGGAGCCAAGATGAACAGAGCTGGGATCAGGAAAGACTTTGCTATCTACCCCGGTGTCATCCTGGGGACGGTTAAGTATGGCGTATTTTTGAATGTGCTTGATGGAAATCTAGCTGTGACGTGTACAACTGGGGCACAACTGCTGCCACTGAAGGGGTGGGTGTGTGTGGGGCCCAATTTTTGGAAAAAAGGGAGACTCCGCTTGGAGTAACCCTTGCTTACATTGTTTTTAAAAGGAGCCAAGATGAACAAGTCATGGTTCAGCAAAGACTTTATCTACCTACCCCAGAGTCATCCTGGGAACGCGTAAGTATGGCGTATTTTTGAATGTGCTTGATGCAAATTTAGCTGTGAAGTGTACAACTAGGGCACAACTGCTGCCACTGAAGGGGTGGGTGTGTGTGGGGCCCAATTTTTGGAAAAAAGGGAGACTCCGCTTGGAGTAACCCTTGCTTACATTGTTTTTAAAAGGAGCCAAGATGAACAAGTCATGGTTCAGCAAAGACTTTATCTACCTACCCCAGAGTCATCCTGGGAACGCGTAAGTATGGCGTATTTTTGAATGTGCTTGATGCAAATTTAGCTGTGAAGTGTACAACTAGGGCACAACTGCTGCCACTGAAGGGGTGGGTGTGTGTGGGGCCCAATTTTTGGAAAAAAGGGAGACTCCGCTTAGAGTAACCCTTGCTTGCTGTGTTTTTTAAAAGGAGCCAAGATGAACAGAGCTGGGATCAGGAAAGACTTTGCTACCTACCCCGGTGTCATCCTGGGGACGGTTAATTATGGCGTATTTTTGATTGTGCTTGATGCAAATCTAGCTGTGAAGTGTACAACTGGGGCACAACTGCTGCCACTGAAGGGGTGGGTGTGTGTGGGGCCCAATTTTTGGAAAAAAGGGAGACTCCGCTTGGAGTAACCCTTGCTTGCTGTGTTTTTTAAAAGGAGCCAAGATGAACAGAGCTGGGATCAGGAAAGACTTTGCTACCTACCCTGGTGTCATCCTGGGGACGGTTAATTATGGCGTATTTTTGAATGGTGCTTGATAGTCATTCATTGGGATATAAATTCTTCTGGTTGTGCTAAAATCTGTAAGTTCTTATTTACAATTAAAGATTGTGAACCAACCACAAGAGATCATTTGCTGGATCTGGTCCTGTTCAGATACAATATCAGATTTTCGGATCCGTGAGCATTGGGTAAGTTTTAATCTATTCAACTGAAATACTATGTCCCAAGTCTGTGACAGGGTATGCGGTAGAGCAGTAAGGGACGCCAGGCCAAGGAACAATCCAAAGGGCTTTATTGGAACCACAAAGATAAAGCACCAAAGAAATATAAATCCTTAAAGTCTGCAAGGTGTCCACAACAAAACAAAAGATCCAGGGGCGCCTCCCGGTATTCCAACGCCAGGGAAAATATGGCAATGGTCCTTATATGAGTTCCTTGAGTCCAACAGGGTGAACAACAAAATGCAATCCCACGTGGCAACTGATCTCCAATCTGTGACAGTCCATAATCTATTCAACTAAATTCAATCAATTAAGGGAAGAGCTAAGTCTTGTAGACTGGGATCATGCTCTGGTAATTGGGGATACCTAACATAAATGGAGAGTGTTTAAAGATATACTACTAGAATCCAGCAGAAAGCCTATACCCTCTGGTAATAAAATGGCCAGGAATAAAAAGAAACCATTATGGTTAAATAGGGCAGTACAAAGTATAATAAGACAAAAAACATTTAAAACATTGAAGGGTGAGAGGTAATAAATAACATTTCAGGAAAATAAAGGTATGTGCACATGTTGAATATTTGGTTGCAGAGATTTATGCACCAATTCTGTATCTCTTGCATTAAAAACGCAGTGCAAAATGCGAGTTTTTGCTTCTTTTTTATGACTTCAATGGTGAAAAACGCATGCAAAAAAAACGCTGAAAGAATTGACGTGCTAGAGATTATTATCTGCACTAAATCTGCAAGGAACAAACCTCAACATGTGCACTATACTTCAGGATTGACTTGGCTGACAAAGGATTTGCTTGCAGTTTTGTGACAAAAGCAAAAACTGCACAAAAAAAAACGTATAAAAAACTAGATAAAAATGCACTGTTGACGCAAGGTCCCAAAAAGGTCCCAATAGGTAATAGTATATCAAAGAAATCAAGCTAGCAAAGTACCGTAAGCTACAGAAAAACAAATCACAAATAATATTACAATAAATCCCCCTAAAATTATAAATCTATTAATTCAAAAAAGAAAAGATCTGATGGCATCGGTCACTTATAACATGCTCACAGAAATGCAATTATGAAGAACAGAGGAGACTTAGATATTAAACAAGCACTTTACATCTGTGCTCACCAATAAAGAGTCAGTGCCAGGTATCATTCAGTCAGACAGAAATCAAAGTTTACCATCTAATATAAGTAAATTAACAGAAATAAGGCTGACTTGAAGTAAATTAAAAGTTGACAAATCCCCCGGGCCAGATGGCATACATCCATGGATATTGAGGGAACTGAGCTCAATAATAGACAGACCGCTGTATTATTATTATTATTATTTATTATTATAGCACCATCAATTCCATGGCGCTTTACATGTGAAAGGGGTGTACATAATAGGGACAAGTACAATAATCATAAACAATACAAGACACAAACAGGTACAGAAGGAGAGAGGTCCCTGCCCGCGAGGGCTCACAGTCTACAAGGGATAGGTGAGGATACAGTAGGTGATGGTTGTATCTCATCATTTTAGACTCTCTGGTAACAGGATTGGTGGATGCCTGTCGTGGCACCAATTTAAGAGAGTGGATGCAGGTAACTACCATCTAGTAAGTTTGATATCACTGGTGTAAAAATTTGAAATGATGACTTGTAAAACTACATGGCAGAGCTTAAAATTGTAACTGACAACAAGCAAGGATTCATGAAAGATAAGTCACGACTAACCAAGATGTTGGGTTCCTACGAGGAGGTAAGTGTAAATCTGGATATTGGTCATGTGGCTGATGTGATTTATCGATCTCTGCAGAGACCTTTGATACTGTACCACATAACTGCCTTATAACAAAGCTCCAGAAGCAGGGACTAGTGGTCACCTTGGCTGCCAACTGTCCAGAAATTCCAGGACAGTCCATAAAAATAGGACACTTTTTTGCCGTCTGTGATTTTTTTTGAAGCTGTAGAACTTTATACAGATTATTTTTACTATAATTATCATTTTATAGTTTACAGGGAATGCTGCTAATTTCTTCATATCAGAATGATGAACTGCAGACAGGTATCACTGGTAAAGTAAGGAAGGCGTTAATGTCTTTAAGCCTGCGCAAAAAGTTCTTATGGTGTGGATTTTCACCTTTGGAACAAAGACTTGTTCAGGGGATGTGGCTTAGCTGGTTAGATGCTGGGAGTGTCTTTAATTATTATGCAGTTATGTCTTCTACTATTTGCTATCCTGAAAGGAATGCCTAAATTTATGCTTGATATGCCCATATTTCTGAGGACTATAAAAGATATGATGCTCATTTAAATAATTTGGAGAGCTTTGGAAATCACATGCCTATGTAAGGGGTACTTCACACACAGCGAGATCGCTATTGAGATCGCTGCTGAGTCACGTTTTTTTGTGACCTCATTAGCGATCTCGCTGTGTGTGACACTGAGCAGCGATCTGGCCCCTGCTGTGAGATCGCTGCTCGTTACACACAGTGCTGGTTCGTTTTTTTATTGTTGCTCTCCCGTTGATAAGCACACATCGCTGTGTGTGACAGCGAGAGAGCAACAATCCTGAATGTGAAGGGAGCAGGACCCGGCGTCTGACAGCCTGCGGTAAGCTGTAACCAAGGTAAACATCGGGTAACCAAGGTGGTTACCCGATATTTACCTTCGTTACCAGCCTCCGCAGCTCTCATGCTGCCAGTGCCGGCTCCTGCTCCCTGCACACGCTAATTTAAGCGGTGTGAGCTGGTAACTAAGGTAAACATCGGGTAACCATACCCGATGTTTACCTTAGTTACCAGTGTCCGCAGCTTCCAGACGCCGGCTCCGTGCAAGCGCAGCGTCGCTTGCACGTCGCTGCTGGCTGGGGGCTGGTCGCTGGTGAGATTTGCCTGTTTGACAGCTCACCAGCGACCATGTAGCGATGCAGCAGCGATCCTGACCAGGTCAGATCGCTGGTCGGATCGCTGCTGCATCGCTAAAGTGTGAAGGTACCCTAAGTCTTTAATGCTCACCAGCATAGAGGAAGCTCTGCTTCACTGATTAAATAGGTGTTCTGAGGTAAAACAATAGACACATATAGGGTAACCCCGGCACACTATAACTCCCAAAGAAAGCCAAAAAATGCAAATTTACTCTTTATTGATCCGTTTTTTGAATTATGCATATATGCTCTGTCCAAAACAAGTTGACGTTTCGGCCTTCGGCCTTCGTCAGACTGGACTTTTCTGAATATAATGAGAAAATAACAATAATCAATATCACGCATAGATAGAAGGAACATAGTACAATATCCAACAATATAGTGATATGACAAGGATACACAAATGGGACAGATATATTGCATATAATTCTGATAAAATACCATCAAAGCCAGGGAAGGAGTCTTGCGAGGATAAGTGAAGCGTCACCGCGAGCTCAAGGAGAACCGGGTTTTGGCCGTTACAGCCGGAAGGAAGACTTCTGAAAGCCAGGGAAGGAGTCTTGCGAGGATAATTTGCATATTCCCAGTGCCTTCTGGGATAAGTGAAGTGTCACCGCGAGCTCAAGGAGAACCGGGTTTTGGCCGTTACAGCCGGAAGGAAGACTTCTGAAAACCGCGCGCCGAATTTTGGCCTGTCTTCTTCATTATGAGCGTGAGTGAGCAAAAGTAAGTGTGAGTAGAATTGTTTGTATTTAGTTGTTTAATTACTTAACATTTGTTTAGTGCTATCCCCATTAGAAAATGTGCTCCACTATTGCTAATGCGATCCAGTGTACATCTTGTCTCATGTATGCAGTCCTTGAAAAGCCGTTCGAGGGTGCATACTGTTGTTCGAGATGTGTGCAAGTTGCACATTTGGAAGCCCAGATACTGGATCTAAATGAGCAGCTGGCAACTCTGAGATGCATTAGCAATATGGAAAGGAGTGTGCTGCTCACTGACCAGCAGCTTGCTGGGTCAGATGTGGGGGAGGATCGTAGTAGGGAGCAGCAGGACGGTGAGGTAGGTAGCTGGGTGACAGTTAGAAAGGGGGGTAAAGGGAAAAGTGCTAGGAAGGCTAGTCCTGAACTGACACACCCCAATATGTTTGCAAACTTGGCAGATGAGGGGGATGTCATTACAGGGGTAGCATTGCTGCAGCAAGGCATGACCTCTGAACGCCAGAGGAGTGTCTGCTCCAGTAAGGGGGGAATAGGAGTGCAGGGCAGGCAAAACAGGTACTGGTAGTGGGGGACTCAATTATTAGGGGGACAGATAGGGCAATCTGTCACAAAGACAGGGATCGCCGAACAGTGTGTTGTCTTCCTGGCGCTCGAGTTCGGCACATCGCTGATCGGGTTGACAGATTACTGGGAGGGGCTGCGTGACAACATATGTGAGGGTACTGAGAATGTAGAGTCCCTATGGGCGGAGATAAGGGGGGGGGAGAATGAATAATAAAATACTGATAGGGGTGTGTTATAAGACGCCGAATATTATGGAAGAGGTAAAGAATCTCCTCATAAAGCAAACTGATAAAGCAGCGAGTCTCGGAGAGGTAATTATTATGGGGGACTTTAACTATCCTGATATAAATTGGGGAACAGAAACTTGCAGTTCCAGCAAAGGAAATAGATTTTTGATAACAATGAAAGATAATTACCTTTCACAAATGGTACAGGACCCCACAAGAGGGGGAGCACTACTAGACCTTGTACTAACCAATAGGCCAGACCGCATATCAAATATACAAGTTGGGGGTTACTTGGGGAATAGTGATCACAAAATAATAAGTTTTCATGTATTCTTTAGTAAGATGTCTAGTAGAGGGGCTACAAGGACACTAAACTCCAGGAAAGCAAATTTTAAACGGTTGAGAGATGATCTTAGTGCAATAAACTGGGATGATGTACTAAGTAATAAAAGTACACAAAGCAAATGGGAGACTTTTATGAGCATCCTGAATAGGGCTTGTGCAGAAAATATACCCTATGGGAACAAACATGCTAGAAATAGGAGGAAACCCCTATGGCTAAATAGAGCTGTAAGGGAAGCAATACAAGAAAAACAGAAAGCCTTAAAAGAATTAAAGAGGGTAGGTAGTGATGAGGCATTATATAATTATAGAAAATTAAATAAAATATGTAAAAAGCAAATTAAGTTAGCTAAGTTTGAGACAGAGAGACTCATTGCGAGAGAAAGTAAAAATAATCCTAAAATATTCTTTAACTACATAAACAGTAAAAAACTGAAAAGCGATAGTGTTGGCCCCCTTAAAAATAGTCTTGGTGAAATGGTGGAAGGGGATGAGGGTAAAGCCAACCTACTGAATGACTTTTTTTCTACGGTTTTTATACAAGAAAATGCCATGGCAGATGACATGACCAGTGATACCATAAATTCACCCTTGAATATTACCTGCTTAACCCAGCAGGAAGTACGCCGCCGCCTCGAAATCACTAAGGTTGACAAATCTCCGGGCCCGGATGGCATACACCCCAGAGTACTACAGGAATTGAGTTCTGTGATAGATAGACCATTATTTTTAATCTTCTCAGATTCCTTAATAACAGGGTCGGTACCGCAGGACTGGCGCATAGCAAATGTGGTGCCAATATTCAAAAAGGGGACAAAAACTGAGCCGGGAAATTATAGGCCGGTAAGTTTAACCTCTACGGTTGGTAAAATCCTTGAGGGTTTCTTGAGAGATGCTATACTGGAGTATCTCAAGAAAAATAACCTTATGACAGAGTATCAACATGGGATTATGAGGGATCGATCCTGTCAAACTAATTTGATCAGCTTCTATGAAGAGGTAAGTTCAAGCCTGGACCAGGGAAATGCAGTGGATGTTGTGTATATGGACTTTTCAAAAGCTTTTGATACGGTGCCACACAAAAGGTTGGTACATAAAATGAGAATAATGGGGATAGGGGAAAATATGTGTAACTGGGTTAAAAACTGGCTCAGTGATAGGAAACAAAGGGTGGTTATTAATGGTACGTACTCGGACTGGGTCTCAGTTCATAGTGGGGTACCACAGGGGTCAGTATTGGGCCCGCTTCTTTTCAACATATTTATAAATGACCTTGTTGGGGGCATGCGGAGTAGAATTTCAATATTTGCAGATGATACTAAACTCTGCAGGGTAATCAATACAGAGGAGGATAATTTTAAATTACAGGGAGATTTATGTAAATTGGAGGATTGGGCTGAGAAGTGGCAATTGAAGTTTAATGTAGATAAATGTAAGGTCATGCACTTGGGTAGAGGAAATAAAATGTATAATTATGTACTTAATTGCAGAACACTGGGTAAAACAGACACAGAAAAAGACTTGGGTGTATGGGTAGATGGTAAACTTCACTTTAGTGGACAGTGTCAGGCAACTGCTGCCAGGCCTAATAAAATAATGGGATGTATTAAAAGAGGTATAAGTGTTCATGAAAAAAATATAGTTCTACCTCTGTACAAGTCACTAGTGCGACCGCACTTAGAATACTGTGTACAATTCTGGTCACCGATATATAAGAAGGACATAGCTGAATTGGAGAGGGTGCAGAGAAGAGCGACCAAGATTATTAGAGGAATGGGTGGGCTGCAATACCAAGACAGGTTATTAAACTTGGGGTTATTTAGTTTGGAAAAACGAAGGCTTAGGGGGGATCTAATCACAATGCATAAATATATGAGGGGACAGTACAGAGACCTTTCCAAAGATCTTTTTACACCTAGGCCTGCGACTGGAACACGGGGGCATCCGCTACGTCTTGAGGAAAGAAGGTTTAATCATATTCACAGACGAGGATTCTTTAGCACGAGCAGTGAGACTGTGGAACTCTCTGCCGCATGATGTTGTAATGAGTGATTCACTACTAACATTTAAGCAGAGCCTGGACGCCTTTCTTGAAAAATGTAATATTACCAGTTATGTATTAGATTTTATGACAGGGTATTGATCCAGGGAACTAGTCTGATTGCCGGATGTGGAGTCAGGAAGGAAATTTTTTCCCCATTGGAACTTGTTTGCCACATTGGGTTTTTTTTTGCCTTCCTCTGGATCAACATGTTAGGCTACAGGTTGAACTAGATGGACTTAGAGTCTCCCTTCAACCTTAAAAACTATGATACTATGATACCATAGGGTAAAGCAAGCACAATAACATCATTCATTAGGGGTTAGGATCAGCGGCAGACTGGAGTACCTGGGGCCCACCAGGAAAAATCAATCTTGGGGCCCACCAGCACCATGCAGTTACCGTACTATACTATATATAGCAGGGGTGGGATTCAAATTTTTAACAGGTTATCTGTAAACCCTGCCCATTTGAAAACCACACCCATTCTGTAACCACACCCATTCTGTTAGCCACACCCATTTTCACGCAATTTCCTCAACCAAAAAATACAAGTAATTTAAAGTAAAATCTCCTTCCCCTTCCTCTCCTGTCCAGCACCAGTTGTTCCAGTCACTGTCAGTCTTATTGTATTAAATGATTTTTCTACAGTTTTTAAAAATTATTACTAAAGGAGCCCTACTAAAATTGGAATGGACGACCTTCCCCATACAGATCCCATCCCATTATGGCCTCTTTCCCCTGCAGATCCCATCCCATTATGACCTCTTTCCCCTGCAGATCCCATCCCATTATGGCCTCTTTCCCCCTACAGATCCCATCCCATTATGGCCCCTTTTCCCCTGCAGATCTCATCCCATTATGACCTCTTTTCCCCTACAGATCCCATCCCATTATGGCCTCTTTCCCCATACAGATCCCATCCCATTATGGCCTCTTTTCCCCTGCAGATCTCATCCCATTATGGCCTCTTTCCCTTGCAGATCCCTTCCCATTATGGCCTCTTTACCCTGCAGATCCCATCCCATTATGGCCTCTTTCCCCTGCAGATCCCATCCCATTATGGCCTCTTTCCCCAGCAGGTCCCATCCCATTATGGCCTCTTTCCCCAGCAGATCACATCCCATGTGCTCCTTTTCCCATATAGCTCCCATCTTATGTGGCCCCTCTCCCCATATAGCTGCCATCTTAATGCGGCTCCTCTCCCCATATAGCCACATATAGCTGCCATCTTAATGCGGCTCCTCTCCCCATATAGCCACATATAGCTGCCATCTTAATGTGGCCCCTCTCCCCATATAGCCACATATAGCTGCCATCTTAATGTGGCCCCTCTCCCCATATAGCCACATATAGCTGCCATCTTAATGTGGCCCCTCTCCCCATATAGCCACATATAGCTCCCATCTTATGTGGCCTCTCCCCATATAGCCACATATAGCTGCCATCTTAATGTGGCCCCTCTCCCCATATAGCCACATATAGCTGCCATCTTAATGTGGCCCCTCTCCCCATATAGCCACATATAGCTGCCATCTTAATGTGGCCCCTCTCCACATATAGCCACATATAGCTCCCATCTTATGTGGCCTCTCCCCATATAGCCACATATAGCTTCCATCTTAATGTGGCCCCTCTCCCCATATAGCCACATATAGCTTCCATCTTATTGTGGCCCCTCTCCCCATATAGCCACATATAGCTCCCATCTTATATGGCCTCTCCCCATAGTCACATATAGATGCCATCTTAATGTGGCCCCTCTCCCCATATAGCCACATATAGCTGCCATCTTAATGTGGCCCCTCTCCCCATATAGCCACATATAGCTGCCATCTTAATGTGGCCCCTCTCCACATATAGCCACATATAGCTCCCATCTTATGTGGCCTATCCCCATATAGCCACATATAGCTTCCATCTTAATGTGGCCCCTCTCCCCATATAGCCACATATAGCTGCCATCTTATGTGGCCCCTCTCCCTGCATCTTCGGGTCACTGAGCGCTTCAAGTACCGGTGGCCTATCCTCTGTCTTCCGTCCTCCTCCGCAGCTCTCTGCACACTAAGGGTATGTGCGCACTAGGTGTTTTTTGTGCGTTTTTGGCCGCAGAAAAACGCACAAAAATGCACCCGCGGTAAAAACGCGATGCGTTTTTACGTTTTTGGCTGCGTTTTTGCTCACTGCTTTTTTATGTGTTTTTTATCAGTGAACAATGCCATTAAAGATTGTTGAAAAAAAGATCTGATGTCATTTCCTTCTTCAATATGTTCTTCATTCTCCACTAGTGTATGCAGGAGAGCAGACAGCTGCAGAACTACAAGGCTTAGCATGCTCCATCCAGGACTGTATGCAGGAGTGTTTTGCCCTCCAAAAAAATGATGTGGACTTCGCCATATTTTTGTATGCTAGCCAGGTACAGCAGGCAGCTATGGGCTGCCCCCAACCCCCAGCTGCCTATTTGTACCCGACTGTGAACCAAAAATATAGGGAAGCCCTTTTTTTTATTTCATGAATTTCATTAATTAATTTTAAAAAAAAATGACGTGGGCTTCGCCATATTTTTGAGTCCAGCCAGGTACAACTAGGCAGCTGGGGATTGGAATCCGCAGTGCAGGGTGCCCAAGCTTTCTGGGCACCCCCTCTGCAAATTGCAGTCCGCAGCCACCCCAGAAAATGGCGTTTTCATAGAAGCGCCATCTTCTGGCGCTGTATCCAACTCTTCCAGCTGCCCTGATGTCAGGTGGCTCACTGGGTAATAATGGGGTTAGAGCTAGCTGTATATTATCAGCTGGCCCTAAGCCCGAAATTCATGGTGTCACGCCAATATTAGACATGCCACCATGAATTTCTAGTAAAGATAAAAAACACAACACACAGAAAAATATTTTTATTAGAAATAAAACACAACACAATTAGTGACTACATCTTTATTGAAATAAAGAACCCCCCTCCGCAGTAATCCTGGGTCAAGGGTCTCGCGCCGTCCAATCCGGATCCAATATCATCTGATCGTTTTCTGGAAGGCAGAGCGATCAGATGATGTGTCAGGATCAAGGATGTGAATTCCATGACACAGCAGCTGATTGTATAAAAGCCGTTTATACAATCAGCTGATGCATCGGTGCAAAAGAAAAAGAAAAAAAACCCACACACTTCTGTGCAGACTCCTGTCAGACCGATCAATGCAGGACCCGGCGGTAATCAGCTGATAAAGTCTCCTGACGGCATCAGCTGATAGTTTAGCCGGCCAGGTAGTAAAAAGCCAGTGTCACCGCTGTCACTGTCACTGTCAGCTAATTCCGTCAGGTGACCGCATCAGGTGATCAGCGCCAGGTCCTGCAGCTATCGGAGGTGTCCCGGCCATCTGCACACAGCCGGAGCCGCGGTACCGGGAGCGGACATGGCACCGGGAGGCTGCAGACAGGTGAGTATGAGGGGCCCCTGCTCACTCCCTGGGACCCCGCACCCCCCCTCCGGGGCCCCCGTACACCCTTCCTGGGCCCCTGCACTCCCACCCCGGGGCCCCTGCTCACTCTCCGGGCCCCCGCATCGCCCCCCGGGGCCCCTGCTCGCTCTCCGGGCCCCCGCACCCACCCGGGGCCCCTGCTCTCTCCCCGGGCCCCCGCACCCCCCCGGGGCCCCTGCTCGCTCTCCGGGCCCCCGTACCCCCCCTGGGGCCCCTGCTCGCTCTCTGGGCCCCCGCACCCCCCCCGAGGCCCCTGCTCGCTCCCCAGGCCCCCGCACCCTCCCCCGGGGCCCCCGCCTTCTATATTCACGTGCTGCTGCAGCCAGTGGGGTGACGCCAGTCCGTCCTCCGCCGCACGCAGCGCGATGTTGCCAGCACCTGCACAGGAAGGAAGCAGTCATCACTCTGAGACTGCTTCCTCCTGCAGTGTCGCTGCGCAGATGAGTCAGAGCGGCACTGACAGTGACAGCAGGCAGAGCTGGAGATCGCTCTCGTTGCATGCCGCTGCAGAGGGAATGGGATTGTCACTAATCATATCGGCAATGTGCCAATATGATTAGTGAAATTACCGGCCGGGGGGGGGCCTCTCACACACATCCATAGGGGCCCAGGGGGGGTAGGGGGGCGGGGCCTAGGGGGCATGGCCATCAATAGCAGGGGCCCACCGGGGGTTCTCCCGACCTCCTGGTGGGCCAGTCCGCCCCTGGTTAGGATGAATAAGTCATGGTTGTTACGGTAAGGATAGTGAACACATAGGATCATGCGTAGACTCGTGGAGTGATAACGAGTGGAGTGATAACGATAACATTCTAGTCAATTCCATCTCACCTTTCATTAGCACCCAATCATAGTGTCTTGAGTTGGCCCTGGTATGGGTGGCTATTACTTTACACCTATGTGCGTTCAGATACTCATTCTGTCTAAACATTGTTATTATGAATTGGATACCTGTATATTAACCTATTTCTCCTTTGATATACTCCAGTACTTATACACCATTTATATTTATTTCTCCCTTTTTTCCCCTTTGGTGATCTCTGACACACAAGTCTTATCCTATGACATTGTTACTTATTTTACCATTATGGGTTCCTGATGTATCCCTATATACTAACATGATTCTTTCTTCTTTACAGAAATGCTAATCACCACAGAATATGAGCACTTGCCAGCACCTCTACGAATAACTGCACTACTACTTATAACGTTTATGGCACTTTGGATTATGGCAGCGGCTCCCACTCACTTCCTAGCACGTATATAGTGGCCTCTTCCCTCACAATTCATTGGTCGATCCACGTCACGTGATCGCAACCTCTGTGATGCCCATATTCATTGTTGGATGTGGAACGCGTACTGCGCATGCGCAGCATGCGTTCCACCTTCCCTATTTCCTGCGTTTCATACACGGGAAGTGATCTAAGCAATCCCACCCACACTTCCTTCATAAACCCTCGCACGCTGGATACAGCTCACTGCACAGGAGCGCACACATACAGAACGCACGTCCAGCAGCGGCGAGGTGAGTAAAAGCAACCGACCTTCTTTTCTGAGCTTCATATCTTCAGCTCTTACTTGTTAATCTATGGTTCCTATGTTATTCTCTAATTATCTCACCATATTCGGACCTAGGCCTTATGTTCCTCCGGTGCTACCGGCTATGTTATCTTATTGGCCAGTTCCATAGGTAATACCCTGCTTTAAACTTTCCTGTGTCTGTATTATTCTACTGACGGTGACCCTTAACATATGTTGTATACTCTTTTTTGAGGTCCTGGACCCCATAGCATACTTCCCACTGGCATATCTCGTGAATACGCCTAATAAACATATTACTGCACTCCTGACAGTGACATACCAGCAAGTTCTCTTGCAAAGGTACACAATCTCTTCATGTGCACCCTGCCAATTCAGCAGTAATCACCTCAATGACATATTATCCGTGATATGCAGTTCTCTAACATATGTTCTTTCATTGTAGCATAATTCATATCAGACGCTATCATCTTGTCCTCACCTGGCTCTGTGTGCCGAGATACCGTAGTACCTGTATGGTACTCTTATCACAGTGCTTTCCTTCCTCATACCAGTATGTTCTGAGCATCAGGTATGTAACGGTGATTTGACACCGTCACATACATATTAGTAACGGCTTACCTATACATTACTCTAAGGTGTTTTATCCTTTAACATATATGTCTCCTTTTGTAGTCATTATCACATCAATATAAACTACGTTGTATTGTCCGGCTCTCTTGGCTTACGTATTTGCCACAATTTTAATTGTCTTGGTGAGTCTCTCGTACTTTTTACCTGCCTAACATACTTTCTTTTGTGTTTACCTCCTTTCCCTTTTCCACTATTTCTCTACTTTTTCTCCTTTTCCTGTTTCCCCCTTCATTTATGGTCGGTTTACCCATCAGCTCTGCCACTAGTTCTTTATCACTCCACGAGTCTACGCAAGATCCTATGTTCACTATCCTTACCGTAACAACCATGACTTATTCATCCTAACCCCTAATGAATGATGTTATTGTGCTTGCTTTACCCTATGGTATTTTATCAGAATTATATGCAATATATCTGTCCCATTTGTGTATCCTTGTCATATCACTATATTGTTGGATATTGTACTATGTTCCTTCTATCTATGTGTGATATTGATTATTGTTATTTTCTCATTATATTCAGAAAAGTCCAGTCTGACGAAGGCCGAAGGCCGAAACGTCAACTTGTTTTGGACAGAGCATATATACATAATTAATTCAAAAAACCGATCAATAAAGAGTAAATTTGCATATCAAATTCCTGCATTTTTTGGCTTTCTTTAATGCTCACCAGCACAGTAGAATGAATCTCAGAAACCTTTAATCGAGGTGAGAATTATTTCAACAGTGAGGAGTCACATGTTGTAATGTGACCGCGCACTGCGACCTCAGATGTAGCAGAGCCAGGATAAACGTGGGACCTTGTGGGGATTATGTCGGACCTGCAGGGGTGTTTTGGGGGTTAATAAATTTGAGAAAGAGGGTGTTTTTTGTAAAAAAAAAAATAAATATTTTTTTCTCTGTTTTTGTGTTTATTTCTTTTCAGTTACAGGGTTAGTAATGGGGGGGTTTCATACACCCCGCCCCATTGCTAACCTCGGGCTTGATGACAGCTGTAATTTTTTTTATAAATCACAGCTGTCATTAACCCCTTATATTACCCCGGTTGCCATCTCTCCAGGGCAATTGCAATAAGCTGTGTAAAGCTCTGAAATTAGTGCATTTAATGGCCGTAACAATTTTGGGGCAGCTGCGGGCTGCTATTTTTAAGCTGGGGGGGCCAATAACCATGGGCCTTCCCTGCCTGAGAATACCTTACCAGCCCTCAGCTGTCCACTTTATATTGACTGAGAATCAAAAATGAGGGGATCAAACGCCATTTTTTAAAATTATTTAAATAAATTTTAAAAAGCCGCATGGGGTCCCTCATATTTTTATTCACAGCCAAGATAACGCACACAGCTGGGGGCTGTAGCCTGTAGCCATCTCCTTTATCTGCGATGGCTGTCAATATACAGAGGACCCTATGCCATTTTTTCTAATTATTTATTTTTAAACTCCACAAACAATCAGACACCGCCAGTCTGACTGCAACCAATCACAGTCGCTGTCACAGTTTGAGTCCCCATAGACTTATGTGGGGTTCAGAGTCAGGGCTCAAGTTCGGGCTCAAGACCAGTCCCGAAATGGCCTTTTTTTTTCCAAGTACGGCCAGATCCACCGAACCCCAACATCTGAGGGTTCACTCATCTCTAGTCGTACGTTTTAATCAACATCTGACAAATTGGCTGGTTTATAGCAAAACCAGAGCTCTAAAATAGTAACCCGACAACAAGTCAGTGACAAGTTGCACAGATGCTTTTGTCGCATAACTTTTCTGGGAATTGTTGTCACATGATAAATATCACTGTGTAGCTTCAGTTAATTCCATCAGCAACTTACAAAACAAACATTTTGACCATGTATAAGGTTTTTGCCAAATACGACTTTTGGACAAATCAGCTGAGATCATCAGTTTTTTTGAGCAAGCATCTTATGTCCATGTACTGCTGTAGAAAATACTTCAAGCATTAAAAGAAACGCACATATGTCTTTACCAAAACAAAGAAAAAGGATACGAGGGGGTTTCGGGCATCTCGACTCTAAAAAAAAAATATGCCGATCTCTTTAACAAGCCACAAATTATTAACACTCTTGTGAGCTGACCTAAGAACATGCTAAAGATATTTTTAAAAAATATTCTATTATGTTTTCATACATAATACAAAGTGTGTGTATGTATGTGTCACCACATATTATCCTCTGTGCTCACCATCTGTTAACCTCCTAGGAGCTCATTTTTGGAAATAGTGAATGATTTAAGGTCGAAAGGTTAGCGTTTACTGGTCACAATTGATGGCTGAATGCTGCAGGTCACTGCCACCCCCATTATAAGAATCCATGGGAAGTCAGTCAAATAAAAAGCCCGGAACAAAAGAAAATTCAAATGATGTGTGCACTGTGTTGGAAATACACTTTTTCATGTCCTCTAATGAGGAAATGTTTCTCGCAAGTTGTATTAGTCAAAGACTACAAATCACTTTTGTGAGTATATTGTGAAAAAGAAAAAAAAACATGAAACATAACAAAGATGTAAAGAACACGAGCTGACTTAAACTGAAAATGTACAAAACAAAATTAATAGTCTGTTTACACCGCAAAGTGAGCCTATAATAAGTTTGCAAATGAATAATTGTAAAATCATTACTTAGACTTTTTGGTTTCCACTATATAAATGTTATATAAACTGACATTCTTTAGTATTTATGTGAAAAACTTCAGCCTACTACTGATCTTAAACACATACAAATCTTATGGTTCACAAGAATGGTTGGGGGTACACCCAGTGCTACCGATTATCACTGTCTGCCATTGAGAGTCTAAAGAATTTATCCATTGTAAACCCAAGAATTTGCCAAAGGGAATAGAGCGGATAAAATTCTCAGTATAGTCTCCAATAGCAAAAAGCTTACTGGAGGACAATAAAAAAGAAAGAAGCATGGCACAGAGATGACAGGCAGCTGGTGTATGTTCACAGGGACTGCACACCAATGGGACTCAGTATCCGGTCAAGAGCACATACACATTTATTTTACTTGCTTATTTAGCAATATTCATTTTCACAGCACTTTATTTTTTATTTACTAACTTATATAGTGCTATTAATTCTACAATGCTGTACAGATGTGATCATCACTGTCCCCATTGGAGCTCACAATCTAAATTCTCTATCAGAATGTCTTTAGAGTGTGGGAGGAAACCTACGTAAACACAGGGAGAATATACAAATTCCTTGCAGATGTAGTCCTTGGTCAGATTTGAACACAGGACCCCAATGGAGCAAAACTGCAGTGCTGACCACTGAGCTTCCGTACTTTACAAACATTAACATTACTGTTACCATTGGGGCTCGACATCTATATTCCCTATCAGTGTGTCTTCGGGAGGAAACGCATGCAAACACAGGGAGAACATACAAGTGCATCTCAATAAATTAGAATATCATCAAAAAGTTAATTTATTTCAGCAATTAAATATAAAAAGGGAAACACATGTTATATCGTCTATACAAACAGAGTGATCTATTTCAAGTGTTTATTTCTGTTAATGTTGATAATTATGGCTTACAGCCAATGAAAACCCAAAAGTCATTATCTCAGAAAATTAGAATAATTACTTAAAAACACCTGCAATGGCTTCCTAAGCTTTTAAAATGGTCCCTTAATTTGGTTCAGTAGGCTACACAATCATGGTTAAGAATGATGACTTAACAAATGTCCAGAAGGCAGCCATTGACACATTCCACAAGGAGGGTAAGCCACAAAAGGTCATTGCTAAAGAATCTGGTTGTTCACAGAGTGCTTTTCAAACATATTAATGAAAAGTTGAGTGGAAGGAAAAAGCGTGGTAGAAAAAGGTGCACAAGTAACCGGGATAACCGCAGCCTTGATAGGATTGTTAAAAAAAGTCAATTCAAAAATTTGGGGGAGATTCACAAGGAGTGGACTGCTGCTGGAGTCAGTGCTTCAAGAGCCACCACACACAGACATATCCAGGACATGGGCTACAACTCTTGCATTCCTTGTGTCAAGACACTCATGACCAATAGACAACGCCAGAAGCGTCTTACCTGGGCCAAGGAGAAAAAGAACTAGTCTGTTGGTCAGTGGACCAAGGTGTTGTTTTCAGATTAAAGTAAATTTTGCATCTCATTTGGAGATCAAGGTCCCAAAGTCTGGAGGAAGAGTGGAGAGGCATACAATCCAAGCTGCTTGAGGTCTAGTGTGACGTTTCCTTAGTCAGTAATGGTTTGGTAAGCCTTGTCGTCTGCTGGTGTATGTTGTGTTTTATTGAGACCAAAGTCAGTGCAGCATGCTTCCGTCTGCCGACAAGCTTTTTGAAGATGGAAATTTCATTTTCCAGCAAGACTTGGCACCTGTCTACACTGCCAAAAGTACCAATATCTGGTTTACTAACCACAGTATCACTATGCTTGATTAGCCGCCTGACCTAAACCCCATAGAGAATATATGGGATATTGTCAAGAGGAAGATGAGAGACACCAGACCCAACAATGCAGACGAACTGATGGCTGCAATCAAAGCAACCTGGGCTTCCATAACAACTCAGCAGTGCCACAGGCTGATCGCCTCCATTCCACACCGTATTGATGCAGTAATTAATGCAAAAGAAGCCCCGACCAAGTATTGAGTGCATTTACCATACAGACTTTTCAGTAGGCCAAAATTTCTGAGTTTACAATCAGTTTTTCATTTGGCCTTATATAATATTCTAATTTTCTGAGGTGACATTTGAGTTTTCATTTCCTGTAAGCCAATAATTATCAACATTAATAGACTGATCTATTTGAAGTGTTTATTTCTATTTGTAATGACTTTTTACTATACTATATCCAGTTACCTTTTTGTACTGAATTAGTGAAATAAATTAACTTTTTGTTGATATCCTAATTTATTGAGATGCACATCTACAAACTTCTTGTAGATGTTGTGCTTGAAGGGATTTTATTCTGGGACCCTAGAGGTCAAAAGGAACAGCACCAACCATGGAGCACCTGTGCTTCCCAGGTGTCAAAGAAACTCATAAGAAGAGGCCACTAAGTTCAAGTGTACAGCGCAGCAAGCTTTAGTGTGGTGATCCTCTGTAAGAACCAAGATTGGGCATGTTCAAAGCTGCTGAGGATCTGCTTGGTGATTTAGGAGACCAGTCAGTGGGAAAGTAGCATCTAATAGTTTACTGTACACTTAATGCAATAAGTTTAGAATGCTAACTCTGAGACTGACAAACGCTCAGAAGATCTGACAAAGGTCTACTAGTTCTACTAGTACTGGGCGAACCTGGACTGTAAAAGTCCTGATCTGCGGGGGGATACCTAGTATTCGTAAGCCAACCCAGTACATGGAGTTCTCAGGGAACTCAGTGTAATTAACCTGGATTCAACAACCCTGATAATTAAAAAATAAATAAATAAAAGGCAAAAGAAAAAAAATATAAAAGGGAGGCGTGTTATACTTACCAGGGCCAATCACTATCCCTTAGGTACATACAATGGAATCGCACATGCTGT
Source organism: Anomaloglossus baeobatrachus (assembly GCF_048569485.1). NCBI lineage: Eukaryota > Metazoa > Chordata > Amphibia > Anura > Aromobatidae > Anomaloglossus > Anomaloglossus baeobatrachus. The sequence goes on from NC_134355.1 coordinate 361,439,735, forward strand.
CTGCATATGTATAGTGGTGTAAAAAGAAAAAATAAAAAAATTGGAGTAGGGTCCCCCCATATTATCATACCCAGCAAAGATAAAGCATACGGGTACAGGCTACAACCCCCAGCCGTGTGGTTATCTTGGCTGTGTAAAAGTGACCCCATGTGGTTTTTGCTTTTTTTCTTTAAAGGATGGGGGCACGGTCTCACTGCAACCAATCACAGGTGCCAGGACTGATGCTTTGTGGGGAAAGCAGTGCATATGCATGAGGGATAATGAGCGGCCCCGGAGGTAGTGTTATAGCTGCACGGTGACTGGTAAGTATAATGTGCCTGCTCTAATCCCCATAGCCCTTTCTAACACCATTTTATAGTCCCTATAGACTTATATAGGGATCAGCGTCCGGGCAGATATCCGGGTTTTTTGTTTCTCTTTTTAAATCCTGTTGGATCTGACTGATCGGAGAGCTGTGGTTTGAACATCACTAGTTTATATCCCTTCCTTTCTATCATGTTTTCTATACATGGAGCCCGTTAAGTTCATATGATGTGTATTATTGTATTATAGCTGTAGCAAAAAGGATGAGTTGTATGTAAATCTCACGCTCACTAAGCTGGGGTTTTTATGCTGCAGATGCTGATTTGCGGGGTGTGCTTTGTTTAGGCTTTTTTAATCTTCAGGAGGCCAATTTATTTTGTAGCAAACATGCATTTTACTTGCAGATTTTCCTCATAGATTTAAATGAGATGACAATCTGCAGATAGAAAACACAAACACATAAGCCTAAAGGCCCCGTTACACGTAACGACGTATCTAACGATATATCGCCGGGGTTACGGATTCCGTGACGCACATCCGGCATCGTTAGCGACGTCGTTGCGTGTGACACCAACGAGCGGCCATTAACGATGGAAAATACTCACCAAATCGTCCATCGTTGACACGTCGTTTATTTTCAAAAAATCGTTGATTGTTGAGGACGCAGGTTATTCGTCGTTCCTGAGGCAGCACACATCGCTATATGTGACACCTTGGGAACGACGAACTGCAGCTTACCTGCGGCCGCCGGCAATGTGGAAGGAAGGAGGTGGGCGGGATGTTACGGCCGCTCATCTCCGCCCCTTCGCTTCTATTGGGTGGCCGCTTAGTGACACCGCTGTGATGCCGCACGAACCGCCCCCTTAGAAAGGAGGCAGTTTGCCAGCCACAGCGACGTCGCTAGGCAGGTAAGTCCGTCTGACGGTTCCTAATGATATTGTGCGCCACGGGCAGCAATTTGCCCGTGACGCATAAATGACGGGGGCGGGTACGCTCGCTAGCGATATCGCTGCATGTAAAGCCCCCTTAAGCGAACAGGAATTTTCAACAAAGCAGTTTTATATAAAACAAGACATACTAAACAGATAAACAGAAATGAAAAAGAAACGCGATAAAAAGGCATGTGGGAAATCCCCACTAAGGGCATGTGCACACAGGAAACCGCCTGAAAAACCTGACAAAAAACGCTCAAAAGAATGAACTTATGCATTTCTATGTAATAACTTGCCGCGCATCTGTTCAGGCTCTTGAGCGTCTATTAACCACTAAAGGTTTCATAAAACGCTAAGCAATTTAAAGAAGTGACCATTCTTCTGGCATTTTCTGCTGGGAAGACACTCTACAGGTCAAATGATATCCAAAAGATGCCTGCAGCATTTTTCCATCGTTTTTTGCTTAAAAAAACACTTTTGGTTTATTATTCAATGCAGTATATTGACTGCTGGTGTTTTCCTGAAGTGGCTTAGCTTGGGAAAAGTCAGTGTCTAAATCACGCCGTGTGCACATACCCTAAAAAAAACCCATCATAAAAATATGGAAAGAATCAACAAAAATGCTGTTGGCAAAAACTATCAAAATAAGCTCTGGAAAAAAAAACCCCACTACTAAAGACTCTTCAGGGAAAAAAAAAACCACAGGACATTTTTCTAAAGAGTCTTCTGTTTGAAAAACTTGAGTTGAAAAGACGTCTTGTGCCCATACTCTTAACAAAACAATAAAAAACTGAGTTAGCCAAATAGTGCAGAAAAGCTGCAGAAAATACCCATCGTGGGAATATAGCCTTAAGGACTGGACTTCCACTTTTGTTTGTTTGCTCAGCTGTATTAGTGCTTGTTTTTGAAGCATGAGATATAACTTTCAATGATATTATTAATTTTGCCATAAAATGTAACAAACGGCAGGAAAAAAAATACAATTCCGCCATTGTTTTGGGGTTTTGTTTTCTAGCATTCATGTTCAGTCTACGGTGATACTATACATTTTATTTACATTTTAGTGATATAAAAGCAAACTCAGAGCTTGGTTTCTGTAATAATTTTCTAAAACTTGCACCTTATTTATTCTTCTTTTAATGCGCCCGTGTGAGCATTGAGTTATAGTTAATATGTATAACATTGGGGGTACATAAAACATTTTGATTGTTTTCCATTGCATTTCTGGGGGTAAAGCAAGCAAAAAAACTCCAATTTTGAAGCTTTGATACTCTTTTTGCTTTAGCTTTAACCTTATCTGTCACCTTATTATATATATAATATATAAAGCTCAGTGTATGTATGTATGTGTGTATGTCCGCTACAGGAATTTGCATCGTCGCATTTACAATCACGAAATTTTGCACAGACACTCCATGTGACTCAGGGAACGTCAGACTATTTTTGGGCGGGAATATTTAACCCTGCGCTTTACAGTTAAGACCCTGTCACACACAGAGATAACTCTGCGGCAGATCTGTGGTTGCAGTGAAATTGTGGACAATCAGTGCCAGTTTTGTGGCTGTATACAAATGGAACAATATGTCAATATGTCCATGATTTCACTGCAACCACAGATCTGCAAAAGATTTATCTCTGTGTGTGACAGGGCCTTTACTCTCCAAAATCCTGCCTGCCTTAAACAGAATGGAAGGGGGAGCTACAGGCTATTAATGGCAACTGACAGTGGTTGCTATAGGAACAAAATAAACTGTTAGTATAAAAAGCTTATGTGTGAGGTAATATGATGTTGGTGGGGAGACAGGTAAAGAGAAACAGAAAGAGACAGACACAGACAGACAGACAGGCAAAGAGACAGACGGGCAAAGAAACTGACAGGCAAAGAGACAGACGGGCAAAGAGACAGACGGGCAAAGAGACAGACGGGCAAAGAGACAGACGGGCAAAGAGACAGATGGGCAAAGAGACAGACGGGCAAAGAGACAGACGGGCAAAGAGACAGACCTGAAAAGAGACAGACCTGAAAAGAGACAGACCGACAGCGACACACAGACAGAGACTGGGGGAGAGACAGTTACTATCCCGTTTCCAAACAATAAATATTGTATTTATTTTCTTAAAATGAGATATGGTCAAAATAACAAAAAAATGCATTGCTTTCATACCTCAAATAATGCAAAGAAAACAAGTTCATAATCATTTAGAAACAACAATACTAATAATGTTTTAAGTCAGGAAGAGTTCAGAAATCAATATTTTGTGGAATAACCATGACTTTTAATCACAGCTTTCATGTGTCTTGGCATTCTTTCCACCAGTCTTTCACACTGCTTTTGGGTGACCTTATGCCCCTCCTGGCGTAAAAATGTAAGCAGTTCTTCTTTGTTTGATGGTTTCTAACTATCCATCTTCCTCTTGATTACATTCCAGAGGTTTTCAATGGAGTTCAGAAAATATTAATTTCTGAACTCTTCCCGAGTTAAAACATTATTAGTATTGTTGTTTCTAAATGATTATGAACTTGTTTTCTTTGCATTATTTGAGGTGTCTGGAAGCAATGCATTTTTTTGTTATTTTGACCATTTCTCATTTTCAGAAAATAAATACAAAATGTATTGCTTGGAAATTCGGAGACATGTTGTCACTAGTTTATACAATAAAAGAACAATTTACATTTTACTCAAAAATATACCTACAATATAAAGAGAAAAAAAAACTGAAAAAGTGAAATTTTCTAGTGGTTTCTTAATTTTTGCCAGAGCTGTATATATATTTTTAGGGTTTTTTTTCTGAGGAAACCATAGCTGTTGGTTTCTCTCTGACTTTTCATCGAATGTCTGATTTCTATGAAAGAGGGTAAAGTGAAGCGGCCATTGAGGCCACAGGGATTGCGTAACATAATGTCATGTGAGCCACGGGAGATGCAATGCCGACACTAGTGCAACAGCGGAGGCACCGGAGGTGAGTATACGTATTATTTTACATGAGGGAAACATACTAAATGATAAAGGGTTGTCTGAGTGGTGGACAATTCCATTAAGTCCCAAACAAGCCTGGTCATTAAGGGGTAAAGCTTTATGATTACTAATCATATTATCCTTAATATTTTCACAAACTAAAGCCTAAATATTTGAAATGATTTTAAAAGCAAGTTGTTTTGTCATACAACTACTCCTGAAAAAAAGATGTTGCTAGTCCCCCCCCCCAAAAAAAAACCCAACAAAACATCGCCCTGATATTATGTGTCTCAGTTGACTAGTGATAGGCCAGTCCCCAGCAGTTTCTCCACTTGTACCTTATCCTTTTGACTGATCATAAACACAAAAATAAGGAAAGACCTATCAATCAGTAGGATCAAGGTGGGGAGAGGCCATTGGGGACTTCAGGATAAAAATACTATAGATCTGAGCAATGTAAATAAATCCTCAATTGTAAATCTGGACTTAAAATTAGCAGATATTATACTCATTATAAAGAAACAGCGATGTCAAGGAGCCATATTCCTGAAATGCATATTACAACATATCATAAACTGCAAGTAAAGATGCATTGACAAGGTACATCTTTCATTTTAACTAGAGGTGGTGTATGAGTGATATATCTTGGAGGTTAACCAATTTTTGCTTTATTTTGGAAAGGTGCCAATACAACATGCTTTGGCAAATGTTTTCTTTTCTACAGAGCGTGAAGGTTAAATAGTAACCCTAAAGCAGACCCCCTCCAGTTTTTATAAGCCGAAATGAAACATTACAGATACTTATCTGGCAACACTTGATTTTATTGTTTGTTTTAAATAAATTAACCATCTAACACTCTTTTTTAGAAGTTAGCCATAGGCAGTATGTTCCTGAACTTTCAACTCCTTCAAACATTTAGATAAGATGTTCATTGCATATAAATATTAAAATTAAGTACCCAGGGCAGAGTATCTGGAGTGTTCTTTATTAAATCCAGATGTTCTAAATCCACAGGCTGCACAGGAGTCTCAACCAAGGGAACTTCTCCGTCCTATATTAATGACCTAACAGGTGAGGTGAGAGCCATCGAGAAATTTACCAGAATCCTGTAATGCAGTAAATTTTCTCCGCTAGTTGGGAGGTTTTTAATAAAGTCCTAGAATAGGAGTTGTAGCCTGTCTCAAATTAATGATTATTTATTATGCTTTCCTTATATAGCGCCATCATATTCTATTCCAGCGCTTTACAGAGATCATCAACACTGTCTCCCCATTGGGGCTCACAATCTAAATTCTCTATCAGTATGTCTTTGGAGTGTGTGGAGAACCCGGCACACCCCAGCTCTGAATAGTACTTTTTACGTTATTCATAAAGCTGTAAAAACTGTTCATCATTATCGAAAGGCTGAGGTCTGTGCTTATTCATTGCAGATTTCATCAGAATGTAACTCTGCATGTCATAAAATGGTGGCTTCAACCTTAGATCAGAGTGGTGCTAAGGTAATTTGCACGGCTCCGCTATTAATTCTGCAAAAGAGAGTTGGCTTTGGTAGTGTCACCATTCATATTCAAACTGGTTTGCAGGATTCCAACATATACACTGATCCCAAATACACCTAAATGATACAGTAACATATCCTCTGGAGTGGAGCTTTAATGTCCCCTGTCTTATACTCACCGTCTGTTTTCAGCATCGCTCCGGTCGGTCTTGGGCAGTTTGTGATCTGCTGGATCGCTCTAGTGTTTCATGGAGCTCCCCTAAGGTCACAACTAAATACAAGTATATGAGAGCCTTCCTGCCTTCCTGGTCAAGACACCAATGCTGTCAGCTGATGGCCGGATAAGAGTGGGAACCAGGAGAGAGATGAGGCGCAACCTATTCAGTGTGACAGTGGGAAGCAAAAATAATGAACACAAAGAAAACAGAAATGCAGGGCGCAGGTGAAGAAGAAAGAGATAGCACACATAAAGGAATGATTCAGAGAGGATGGGATCTAAATACTATAGCCAGTAGGTGCCACAGGACTGCAACAGAGAGGAAGAAGAGGATGCTGCTCATCGTTGAGAAAGGGGACAGGTGAGAGGAAACTTTTTTTAATGTGTTTCTGAAGAGCATCAGGATGACAGACATTATTAAAGAATTAGGCCATGCTGGAAAGAAAGGGACTAGGATGATGGACATTTTTAAAGAAATGGGCCAGATAGAGGATATTATTACAGGATGGGGGAAGCATTACTGCAGAATGAAAGACATTTTGATGGGACAGAGGACAAAAAACATTATAATATTGGGCCAGGATGATAGACATAATTACAGGATTGGGGCCAGGACAAAGAACATTACTACCTGATAAGAGAACATTATTACTGTAGGAGGCCAAATGGGGGACATTATTACTGTTTAGGGCCAAATGAGGGACAATATTCATATGTAAAGTCAATTGGGGGAGGAGCTAAAAAGAAATGTAAACATTTAAAATAAATGATAAAGTATGAAAAAAATAACAGAACAATATTTTGCCACTAAAAATGCTGTATTATGTAGAAAAACAAAAGTGAAAAAATAAATAAATACACATTTGGTATCACCGCATCTTGAACAACCCAAGCCATAAAACTGTACTATAACCCATATAATGAACATTAAAAAAACAACACAATACTAAAGTAGCGTTTTCATTATACTGGCACACTAAAAAATTGAATAAAATTAAAAAAAAAAAAGCGATCAAAAGTTGTTCAGAAATATAATCATTAAAAATGTTATCTTATGAGCAAAGAAAGTGGCATATATCAACCTCAAATTTTTGCTATGTGAAGTCCCTTTACCAGGCCGATTTACCCTGCCTTAAACATTATACTTGTGTCCAAAATGTATGTTAAAACAAAACATGCAGTGTAAAGGGTGCTTTACACGCTGCGACATAGCTAACGATATATCGTTGGGGTCACGTCGTTAGTGACGCACATCCAGCGCCGTTAGCGACATCACAGCGTGTGTCACCAAGGAGCGACGATCAACGATCGCAAAAACGTCAAAAATCGTTGATTGTTGACACGTCACTCCTTTTCATAATATCGTTGATGGTGCATGCCGCTGGTTGTTCGTCATTCCTGCGGCGTCACACATCGCCATGTGTGACGCCGCAGGAAAGACAAACATCTCCTTACCTGCGTCCACCGGCAATCAGGAAGGAAGGAATGGAGGTGGGCGACATGTTCTGGTCGCTCATCTCCGCCCCTCCTCTGCTATTGGTCGGCCACTTAGTGACGCCACAGTGACGTCGCTATGAAGCAGAACGCAACTCCCCCTTGAAGGAGAGATTGTTCGGCGGTCACAGTGACGTCGCTGCAAAGGTATGTGCGTGTGACGCTGCCGTAGCGATAATGTTTGCTATGGCAGCGATCACCAAATGTCGGACGGACGGACGACGGGGGCGGGTGCTATCACGCACGACATCGCTAGCCATCGCTAGCAATGTCGCAGCGTGTAAAGCACCCTTAAGTGGATGTGGCAACATCAGAAAAAAACCTACCCGTACCACAGCAAAAAATGTTGCTAGTAGCTCTACTGGCACATCTGGCAGCAATCGACAGTAGTTGTACGAAACGCAGGTCATTGGCAAGGATATTATTGTGGAGGAACTGGAGGGAATAATGGAATATATGTCCTTTGACTTGCCACACCAGGATGATATAGCCTCTGACCGTGACACCATGAGCTTGAGTCACTGTCCTGCACGGTCCAACTCCTCTGCTGTCATAACACGTAAAGTACTAGAATTTCTATACAATGACACTTGTTTCTGTTCTGCCACTTTATTCCTTAACCCAGAGCATCCCAGGTGCTAAGGAAGATATTAAACTAGAACAACTTCTTCCAGTTGATCTATTGGAAGTGGCATACAGTGATAAACAGTCAACCTTTGTAATCAGAATACATGGGGTACCAGGGACAAAAGACCTAATTCTCATGCCATGCTGTCTTCTGGCTATGTGAACCATGGTAGTAGAAGCAATGGCAGTGGTAGCAGCACTCTAAAGGGTACTTTACACGCTGCGATATCGGTAGCGATATCGGTACCGATATCGCTAGCGAGCGTACCCGCCCCGTCGGTTGTGCGTCACGGGCAAATCGCTACCCGTGGCGCACAACATCGCTAACACCCGTCACACGAACTTACCTTCCCTGCGACGTTGCTCTGGCCGGCGATCCGCCTCCTTTCTAAGGGGGATGGTTCGTGCGGCGTCAAAGCAACGTCACACTGCAGCCGTCCAATAGCAGAGGAGGGGCGGAGATGAGCGGCCGGAACATGCCGCCCACCTCCTTCCTTCCTTCCTCATTGCCGGTGGACGCAGGTAAGGAGATGTTCATCGTTCCTGCGGTGTCACACATAACGATGTGTGCTGCCGCAGGAACGACGAACAACATCGTACGTGCAGCAGCAATGATATTTGGAAAAGGAGCGACGTGTCAACGAGCAACGTTTTTTCACATTTTTGCGCTTGTTGATTGACGCTCCTTGGTGTCACACGCTGCGATGTCGCTAACGGCGCCGGATGTGCGTCACTAACGACGTGACCCGTCAATATATCATTAGCGATGTCGCAGCGTGTAAAGCACCCTTTAGCCAGGGCAAATTTCAAGATTAGAATTAGGCGGTGATTCAAAGAGCCCAAGCCATTTCCCACCAAGAGGCAAGTCAGGGATAACGATGACTATTCTACGGTGGACAAAATCTGGGAAGTAGTGAAGAGTGGAAGTAGTGAAGAGTGTCGTCCTCCTCGCATGAGAGGAAGAGGGTGGTGGCCTTGGCGATAAACAGAGTGCTGTTAAAAGATCCTCTATGACACAAAACTCCTTGTTCTGCAGTCAGCTCTGGAGAAGGTGATGTTAAAACTGTTGCAGGAGACTCAATACTGCCTGAATGCTGGGGATTTTTGGGAAGATACCTAGCCGCCAATACTAATCTTCTAAGAAGCCATCACTACCAGGTTTGGGCACAAAATGGTAACATTTTTTTCAACAAAATTTATCACGTTTTGTGTAGCAATTTTGCTTTTTAATATTTAGTTAAAATGTTAATGTGCCGGCATGTGGAGTTACTCTCCAGAGTAGCACTCTGAGTAGGATTGGGCCCTTCAAGGCAAGGTAAAACAATTTCCAATTATAAAAAAAAAGTTGAGAATTGTCTAAATGTAATTTTCTTTTGCAAAATCATCCTTTTTTCAAAACTGTTAATTGTTTGGGGCAGGTGAATTAGCACATTACCAGGACAATATGTGTTCTCTGCTTGGTGATCTTTTGCACAGCGGACAGCTGCCGATCACATGGGTAACCAAGAGACAATTGACCGCTCCCTGAGGAGTCAACACTCCCCTGAGTGTGCCAGAACTACACTTTGAATAAATAACCAAGGCAGCATTAGCACCAATTACAGCATACATGACATGATGGACCAGATGTTTTATCTGCCGATGCACATCACCAAACAAGAGTCACACCACCAGAACAGCAAGCTTCAGTCAAACCTGCATTGTGTTTTTCTCCAGCATACAGTACAGACAAAAAGTTTGGACACACCTCCTCATTCAAAGAGTTTTCTTTATTTTCATGACTCTAAAAATGGTAGATTCACATTGAAGGCATTAAAACTATGAATTAAAACATGTGGAATGAAATACTTAAAAAAGTGTGAAACAACTGAAAATATGTCTTATATTCTAGGTTCTTCAAAGTAGCCACCTTTTGCTTTGATTACTGCTTTGCACACTCTTGGCATTCTCTTGATGAGCTTCAAGAGGTAGTCACTGGAAATGGTTTTCCAACAGCCTTGAAGGAGTTCCCAGAGATGCTTAGCACTTGTTGGCCCTTTTGCCTTCACTCTGCGGTCCAGCTCACCCCAAACCATCTCGATTGGGTTCAGGTCTGGTGAATGTGGAGACCAGGTCATCTGGTGTAGCACCCCATCACTCTCCTTCTTTGTCAAATAGCCCTTACACAGCCTGGAGGTGTGTTTGGGGTCAATGTCCTGTTGAAAAATAAATGATGGTCCAACTAAACACAATACGGATGGAATAGCACACAGCTGCAAGATGCTGTGGTAGGCATGCTGGTTTAGTATGCCTTCAATTTTGAATACATCTCCAACAGTGTCAGCAGCAAAGCACCCCCACACCATCACACCTCCTCCTCCATGCTTCACGGTGGGAACCAGGCATGTAGAGTCCATCCGTTCACCTTTTCTACAAAGACACGGTGGTTGGATCCAAAGATCTCAAATTTGGACTCATCAGACCAAAGCACAGATTTCCACTGGTCTAATGTCCATTCCTTGTGTTCTTTAGCCCAAACAAGTCTCTTCTGCTTTTTGTCTGTCCTTAGCAGTGGTTTCCTAGTAGCTATTTTACCATGAAGGCCTGCTGCACAAAGTCTCCTCTTAATAGTTTTTCTAGAGATGAGAAGATGTGTCCAAACTTTTGGTCTGTACTGTATATCCTGTGTGTTGGTGCCATGGACCTCTGGCTCAGCAGATTGGACCAGTGGAATACAGTGACACAGTAAGCTTTGGGCATGTTGTCATGTCCAGCCACCAGTGCACTGTCAGACAGGAGATTCAGCATGGCTTTGTCACACTGAAGTGAACCAGGTTATCCTCCACCAGCATGGAAAACCTTTTTTTGTCATAATGAATTAAGCATGGATTAATGCTGACTACCATTTTCCTTCCCGAGTGACTGTTGTCTGTCTTCTCTAAAGTTCGGCTGCCGCCACTGCCAATGCTAACTGACTAACATCTTATTGCTTGCCCTGTACTAACTCTCTACAGTGTAGCTTTTGCCACAGCCACTGTTTAGCCACACCAGCTACATATCCCATAACTGCCTGCCCACTGTGTTTAATAGAACTAGACTGTATTGCTGCTGCAGAGACTACCCTCACTGGCCCTACTTTGCCGGACATCTTGCCGACCACGTCCTAATTCTATGCTATGCCGCTTTTGCAGCTGCCACTGCACATCCTGCCGGCCCCACAGCTCCAGACTGCACACTGTTTTTATAGTGATATACTCTACTGCTAAAGAGAAATGCACTTTCTAAATAGTATACCGTATATACATCAAACAGCACACAAAATAAGGCTACATTTTTAGAAGGCTTGCTGGGAATAAGCCATTACTTATTCACTTTGAAAACAGCTAGCCTGTTCCTTTTCCCTTAAAAAGGGATCATTTTTGGAAGCCTTTTTAAGCATCCTTTATAACTGTTTACTCATTTTGAGAATAGAAAACCTGTTGCAGATTTAACACTGCCAAGTACACTTGTGTTTGTTCCCTAAATAAAGCGATGATTTTTGCATGTCTTGTGAAAAAGCTTTCACTTGTTTATTTACCGTAATGAAAAAAATCTCTTGAAACTCCCTAAAGAGGGATCATTTTTGCACTCCCTCGTGTAAAAAAAATAAAAACAAACACAGTTTGCCCCACTTGTGTATAAAAACCAGCAAAGAAAGTGTGAGCACCAAAAAGACAATTTTTGGACTGTTTGTACAAGTGATGTAGCCCAACAAATATTATACTACAGTACTAATGAAAATAACCTGTTATTTAACACTGGTCATATGGCAGACACAGAGGTGGACATTTATACTGTGTGTGGAGTGAGGCGGCATTAAGAGGACATTAAAACTAGTATATTTTATTTTTTATGAATCGGCACTACTACTGCCACCAATTTGTCACAAACACCAACACGTGTCTCAGATGGTACTATAAAGGGGACTCCGTTTTCCACACTGATTCGTCCACTCTCCTATCACAATACTGCTGAAGATCATCTATGTGCACCCCACAACCAGTTTTCAGATCCACACAACACTTTTCACTGCCAACACTAACTGTTTTGATAGGTTAGCGAGATGCCTGCAGTGGGTCAAACGCTAGCACATGCGCCACCCAGCTTTCCAAAGCACCTGATAGGTACTCTTCACGCACTCTGGTATACACAGGTTAACACAACCAAGCTATTGTCACCCTCCTCAGGGTTTGTGGTTATGTTTAAAGTGGCTAGGAACAAATGTCACCATTCTTTTGCTAAGTGATCAGGGTATGCTGTCAGTTGGGTGAGTGACAGCTCAGTAGTCCAATCTCATACTGGAAGGTGGTGGGTTTCTGCAGGGGTTCCCTGTTCCTGGTAATTGTCCAGCTATTTAGCTGAGCAGTTTATCACAGAGCACTGCCAGTCTTAATCTTCTATTCAGTGCTGCGTGTTGGCCTCAGTTATTTGTGCTCTGTGGATTGATCTTTTGCTTCCAGACCTCTGACTTTCTTTGACCTCCCTTTTCTCTTGTCCCTCTCCTCTGATCTGCTGCCTTCCAGGTATTCTGACCCTGGACCGTGACCTGACTACACCTCTGCCCATTCCCTTTCTTTGAGGGAATTTTGAGGTACTCTCCTAGTACCTGACCCCGCAATGTTTGACTATCCCATCTGTTTACTTGTCTTTGTAGTGACTAGTATCGCAACAAACGTATTACAGTTTAGATTTAATATACTAAACAGTATATTCCTTATAAAGGTTACAAAAGATTAAATAATAAAAAGCCATACATGTAAGCAAAAACATTATAAAACAAAAGGAATAAAATACAGATGCATCTTACAAACTGGATCCGTGAGGGCTTCTGACAGAGGAGAACATTTCGGGAAACATGGAAAGATCTGCGATACATGTGGTTTCTCCTTGGCTCCGACACTGATATTCAGTAGAGGGGATGTTATATAGCTATATAGCTTCTCATATGACCCCTCACACCTCCCTCAGCTGAGGTAAGATGGGCACGGCTAATTGGATTGAAGTCTAATCCAGTTTTAGCCCTCTTTTCTGCTGTGGGCAATATTTTTCTCCAGGAATGTCCTAAAGAGACGTCATCTTACCAAACATCCTTCAGGTAAAATATATCTTTGTACCGTGTTAGCCAGTAGAGATAAAAAATTGTTTAATAGACTGAGAGTCCTCAGTAATTGATACCTTTAATGGCTAACTGAAAAGATGGTAATAATAGCAAGCTTTCGAGACTACTCAGGTCTCTTCATCAGGCTCAGTATAACACAAAATCTAAAGAGTCACATATTTATACACAACAGGACATAGAATGGGGCAGTAAATAAAACAAGTTATGTGAAGCAGAACTATCACTATGGCAAGAGGACAAACTGTTGTGGCCATAAATATTGGAGCAGTTCATAGATAAGCAGTGTGAAAGTTTTATTGTCCTCTGATTGGGGTCTGGTCCAGAGCTGGGATGCCCCCAGATGCTCTGAGGAACACATTTCTTAATTGATGTAAAAAGACATAAATCCATGTGACACATTCATTCCTGCTCTGAATGTGTCAAAGGTCATCATAAATTTGTATTCCCAAAGTCTCCATAGTCATCCTTCAAGCATTCTTGGCATACCACACGTGAATATGATATATCATATCCATAATTCAGGGAAATACTGTGCTCCTGTAAGTTGCAAGCTACCAACACACTTTCAATTTTACCCACAGATGTGAATATGCTACCTGATCATGAATATATCCATGGATTCTGTGAAACTAGATATATAATTAAAAAAAAAATTTAAATATTATTTTACCTTGTCCTGATTCTACAGTACAGACATAATGCCTGCTTAATATGAAAGCATTAATGCCCCTGTGTTTAACACCAATGTCCCAATGGAGGCTTACAGGGACACATCTGCTGGCCCAAATGGTTATCCCACATTGGCAGCAACCTGTTCATTGCTCTGAATATATAGTCCATGTCTGCTCATCAGATAACCTGATTCAATTCCCTGCTCACCACGATGGGAGCAGGCAGTGATCAAATGCCCCCAGCCCTGGATTTGTATAACTTATAACCCCACTTATGACATACTGTTACTGTGGAATAAAAACATGGCGCTAGTACTCTATGGCACCACGGCGGAGATTTATTAAAAATTAGCTCCGTTCTCAAGTTCACATGAATTTTTAAATTTATAGTTTACAATTCATTGCTTAGGTTACCAGTCACCTCTGCAGTGGCTGGTTTTCTATGCAAAATAAGCATGCTTGTAAGCTGTTGGCTATACAGCTTCCAAGCACTGCACTGAAGCTAGCCCAATCAATAGATTCAGAGCCCCTGTGCTTTTCCGATGCTGCAAAAGTCACACTGACTCAGCTGGCAGTATTGGTGAGAGCGCTGTTCATGCTGCTTCTCAAACATGCATTATTATATCTAACTATAAGAAATACCAAACTATGTCAACATGTAACAAACTATGCAGTCACACACAGTCTTGAAAGCAATGTTCCTAGTAAAGACTCTTTCACTCATCCATTTTTTATAAGTACTGTACATGTGCTGTCCATTAATTAACGGATACCTCACTGACCAATTATGATCAATGAACTTCGTTAAAGATGAACCTGACACAAAAATGAATTCATCACAACAGGGGGGGGGGGATTGAACTTTTTCATGTAGGAGAAACAGGCCTTAGGAAACATTCACACATCAGTATTTTTGATCAGTATGTGTATGTCAGAACTAGGAGTGTCTCCAAAACACAGAACAAGTGTCAATCTTACAATTACAGTTTTTCTCTGTAAGTTCCACTCCTGGCTTTGGTTTACAGACACTGATGCAAAAATACTGATGCAAAAATACTGATGCAAAAATACTGATCTGTGAATGAGGCCAGAAGCACAGTCATTTAGCTCATATTATACAACTATGCTCTGATTATTCCAACTGAGCTAATAGGAAATTACAACAGATGCAACAGTACTTTGCCAAAGCTCAGCATTTCTTTTGGAAACTATTGAGAATCTCAACGCCAAACAGGAAGGGCAGAGTGTACTCTGAGTGCTTTAGAATCACAGGGTTAATCATTCATCTGACAAGATATTTCACCAGTGACATATCATCTATTGTATACCTATATAAAAGGTACTGGCTGCGTAATGCCTCTATAATTCAGGTAATAACAGGATTATTAATTTAGGTTTTATTATAACAAATATCTAACTTAAAACATGAATGCAGTACCATTGCATTACTTTTTTTTTTTAAAGGGGTCTGTGAGTGAAAAATAAACATTTGCATGATAGGATGAAATGCCTGCATTATTTCATTTTCAGTTTTAGATTGATAGAAATATTTTTGTTGACACTTTTTTTTAGTGCAATGGGGCGTGTATATGAAGTCTGAAAGTATAGTACATTGTAAGGGACAAGGCACTAATAACAAATGTACCTTTAGGCTGTGATCACACGAGCGTATAACATAGACAAGGGCTGTCCAATGTTTTATTGGATATCCCTCTGTCTAATCTTATTCTATGGGGTAGTTCCGATTCGGAATGAGAAGAAAAAATAAAAATCGCAGCATACTGTAATTGGCATCATATATCGGATGGTGCACATCCATACAAATCTATGGGTGAGTGTTAGGCTGCTTTCACACCTCCGGTTTTTGCTATGCGGCACAATCCGGCACTTTGCAGGAAAATCGCAACCGTTTTTTTTTGCTGCCGGTTGCGATTTTCCTGCATAGACTTTAATTAGTGCCGCATTGTGCCGCATGGCCTTGCGTTCCATCCGGTTTTTGCCGCATGCGGCAGATTTAGCCGATGCGGCGGCCGGATGGAACGTTGCCTGGCACGTTTTTTCGTGCGGCAAAAAAAACCGCATCGCGCCGCATTCGGCCGATGCGGCGCATTTTTCAATGCATGCCTATGTCGGCCGGATGCGGCGCGATGCGGCAATAACCGCATCCGGCCGCCGCATGCGGTTTTTGCCACTGCGCATGCTCAGTAGCATGCCGCAAGCGGCAAAAACCGGACTGGCCGCAAAGGAAAAACTTATGCAAAGGATGCGGTGTTTTCACCGCATCCGTTGCATAGCTTGCACAGCCGGATTGAGCCGCACAGCTCAAGCCGGATGTGTGAAAGTAGCCTAAGACATCGGACTGCACTCGGATGACAGGTCATATTTGTGTCTGACCTACACCGACAATAGAGAAGATTGAGAAATTAAGTTCACCTGTGATACCTATCACACCAGAGCATACAGACGCTCAACACAACAGAAAAGTAATAACAGTAATGGTATAGAAGGAAGGCCCTGGAGATGGGGAAATAAGGATACCTCTAGCAGCTCATCTGAGCCTGTACTATAAGCTCCCTAACGTCCCTATACAGGTCCTTCCCCCCTTCGCCGTTACATGCCTAAGCCCTTACTTGCCCTGAACTCACCCTGGCTATTGAGAAGGCCAGAAAAAAGCACTAGTCTCACCACTAGGGCTGCTTCTCACTTGCGAGTTTCTCGCAGTAGAGCAATGCGAGAAAATCTTGCATTGCAATCGGACACGTTAGTCAATGATTTAGCTCGCATTTGCGATTTTTTTCTCAGTCCAAATCGGACCGAGAAAAAAATCGCAGCATGCTGCTTTTTTGCGAGTTTCTCGCACCATTTGTCCCAATGACTTCCTATGGAAGGGGATTAAAAGTAGGATCACACACGCGCACCAGCGTTCACATTTGCGAGTGTGGCAGGAACTACGCTCATTAAATATTCAACAGATGAATGTGACATCACATTCCCAAAGGTACAAAGGTAAAATAAATGACACATGTGTAATCAATTTAATGTAGTTAAGATGTTGCAGGAAACACACGCGAGCAAAATCATTAATTTATTCAAAAAAAGGATCGCAGTTGCGTTGCACTCGGACCTAACGTGAACTAAAATCAGACGAGTTTTTTTCAGCCCAGTTGGACCGATTTTACTCGCATAGATGTGTTTCCAGCCCTACAATAACACCAGGTAAGGCAGACAAAACCAGAAGTGGGTAAAAAAATGAAGTGGTGACGTGTTTCTAATATACTTTTCCTCCGATTGCTCCACTCCTGGTTTTGATTGAATAATAAGATAAAAAAGTCACCAAATACTCAATGTGTGTACATGGTCTAAGACATCTTTCCTATGAGCATATTCATTATCTGTATTTCATCAATTTAACACAAATTTAAATACTGTGATAATGTAAGCCAATACGGTTAGTCACATGAACATTTTTTTTCATGTCAGTTTTAACTATTTTCATCAGCTTTACAGATAGAATATGCCTTGAAAGTCTTATGAAGGTGCTTTAAATACAGGTACATTAGTATTACATCTGCATTTGGTTGTTTTTTTTTTTCAATCCGTATTTGCATTTTGTAAAATACATTCTATTGGGCAAAAATGTATCTATTTTAGCCCTAATCAAATTGAAATTAATACAAATAAAAAACAAAAACTGATGAAATACACAAATCATAATTTTCCTGTATTGTGGATCTGTATTACGGATGTAAAAAATATGCTTGTGTGAGGACTAAAATTACGACTTTTATTAGGACCATGTCCCTGAAAGTGCTGTGCTTAGGGTGAACAGTCATTTGACAGACTGCCTTTAAATGTGCCACTTTATGACCTGTCACAAGAATGGGTTGAGCTGCAGTACCAATATAGGTAAAGTAACAAGTGCCAATTTGCACTCAATACAGGCGGTCTATCTGCCCATGTAAAAGACTCCCTAAGGCTACTTTCACACATCAGTTTTTTGGCATCAGGCACGATCCGGTGAAAAAACTGATGTGACGGATCCGGTGAAAAAACGGATTAGTTGCATCAGTTTTTTCCATCAGTTCCTTCAGTTTTTTGACAGATCTGGTGTGATAAAGAGCATGCTCAGTTCAAAAAAACGGTTCCGGCGGGCGGATCCGTTTTTTGCCGCATTACGCCGGGTCCGGCGTCCATAGGCTTCCATTATAAAACACGCCGTGCGGCGCCGGATCCAGCGCAATCCATTTATTTTGCTGGACACAAAAACGTTCACTTTGTTTCAACCGGCCGCCGGACAAGTACATTTTCTGGCAAAAAACGGATGAAACGCAAGGCCATCTCGCACAATCCGGCGCTAATGAAAGTCTATGGGGAAAAAACGGATCCGGCGGCAACAGACATGTTTTTGCCGGATTGTGCCTGATGGCAAAAAACTGATGTGTGAAAGCAGCCTTAGTAATAAGGTATTCCTTGACTATAGCCATTCATTTCTTGTTCGAATAGTAAAGAAAGAGCGATTTGTTTTCTAGTTATATTTTTCATTGTCACATACACGGGACCTAAAAATTGCTCTAAAAAGAATGTTATAGTTAATCACAACACTTGCACTAAGTATTTTGTACAAGGTTTATTTTATATTTTGGCTACAAGCACAGAAAGGAAAAGGAGCTTAGAGTTGAATGTATAGTAAATATGTTTTTTCGAGGAAAAAAAAGTCTTGTGTCCACAAATAAAAATCTGTCCCTCTGGAGTTTAGCTTCATTCAGACATTTTTATCATCACATAATAGCATACTGTATTAAATGACTCAACTCCCTATAGTTCCGGAAATGGAAAATACCGTTTTCCGTAATGTAGCAGTGATACGGTATTTGGGGAGACGTGGAGCAGCATAAATTTGAAACCTGTACAAGTTACCTATACATTCCATATCTGACGTAAATATCAACTTTGAGTTGCATATATGAAACAAGCCCTTATTCACCTTGTAGTCGCAGCACTGTTGGCCACCGTTCTCTGTTGGCCTACGTTTATATTGGCTACAGCATACCCCGCCATACACAGACAGCAAAAGTAAAATCCAGCATCTCTGTTTTACTTTTTTACCCTGTGCAGACTAGAATAAATCTTCTTATCAATATGTGGAAGCTACTGTAGACAGATCTGTTGTTCTTATCACTTGTCTCACACCCATTTATATTAGTGGAGAGCAGATGTGCATGCAATCTGCTCTTTACTGGTTGCAAGAATCAAGATAGTCCTTGTTAGAATTGATTACGCTTCAAGCAAGCTGACTTCTTTGCCATTAAATATAATCTGTTTGCAGATTTTTGCTATGTAATCTGAGGGCAGCATGAGGTAGACACTGAGATACGGATTTCAGTGATGTGTTACTTATTAGGCAATGTGCTGTTGTCCCAAGTGCCTCCTGGTCCAACCCTCACCCCAAGCAATGATTAGCAGCTCACTGTTAATATACAATGTACATAGAGAGCTTGTTGTGCGCAGACTTTGCTTTCTCAGCCCTGCTACATGTAAAAGCTCTGATTGTGTCACAACTGCTGCACCCAGTAATCCAAGTGATACATCATTGAAATCAGAGTCTCTTTCCCTACATTAAACTGCTTTAAGATGAGATAACAAAAACCTGGTGCTAGATTCCCTTTTAGGATATGTGCGCACTAGAAAAGTGATTTTTCGCAGGAAAATTTCTTGAGAAACTTCTGGGAGTTGAAGATTACCGCATCTGCGGTTAAAAACCGCGGGAAAAACGCATGCGTTTTTGCCGCGTTTTTTCCGCAGGTTGGTCCCTGCGGTTTTTTAGAAATAAAGCATGTTGAAAAAGAGAAAAAAAAATGGTCATTTCCTTCTGATATAGATAAATAGAGAAATAATAATAATAATAATTTATTCATTTATATAGCGCTATTAATTCCATAGCACTTTACATACATTGGCAACACTGTCCCCATTGGGGCTCACAATCTATGGTCCCTAACTGTATATAGATAGATAATGGATAGATATATAGATAGATAGAAGGATGGATAGATAGATAATGGATAGATAGATAAATAAATAGATAATGGATAGATAGATAATGGATAGATAGATAGATAGATAGATAGATAGAGGGATAGATAGATAGAAGGATAGATAGATAGATGGATAGATAGATTTAAGGATAAATAGAGGGATAGATAGATAGATAGATGATATATAGGATAGATAGATAGAAGGATAGATAGAGGGATATATAGATAGATAGAGAGATAGATAGAGAGATAGAGATAGATAGCTAGATAGAGGGATAGATAGCTAGCTAGATAGATAGAGGGATAGATAGATAGAGGGATAGATAGATGGATGAATAAATAGATAGAGGGATAGATAGATAGATAGATAGAGGGATATATAGATAGATAGAGGGATAGATAGATAGAGGGATAGATAGAGGACAGATCAATCAATAGATAGCATCCATGTAAGGACACTACAGTTCTCGCGAGCAGTTATGTGTTCACATTACCGACAGTGGGAAATGACCTGTAATTACCTCTGCAGGCTCGTTACGAGGCTGCATTCTGTACAGTGTGTCAGTCGCGGCTGGATGCCAGCGTCGTAGGACCTCTGTGGATTACGCCGGAGCTGTGTGTTTGGTGGAGGGGGGGGGGGTTAATAAAGTGGTAAAAGAGGGGGCTTTTTGTCTTTTATTTAAAATAAAGGATTTTTCGGTGTTTGTGTTTACTCACTTTACTTACAGGTTAATCATGAAAGCTGTCTCATAGACGCTGCCATGCTAAAGCCTGGACTTAGTGGCGGCGATGCGCTGCCAATAACTCTTTATTACCATGATTGCCACCGCATCACGGCAACAGGAAGAGCCGGGAAACTCCGGGACTGCCGCATAATGGATGTGACAGTCCCGGGGCAGCGTCAGGCTGATATTCTTGTCCGCGGGAGGGGGGGACATTAACCCTGTCCCTCCCCCTCCCCAGCCTGAAAATACCGGTCCGCCGCTGTGTGTTTACCACGGCTGGACGGTAAAAATACAGCGGAGCACACGCTTTTTTTTTTATATGTCCGTTTGATTTGTATGTGTATTTTAAATGTCTTTGTCTGGGTGTGTGATCTGTGTGTGTTCTATCTCTGTGATGTGTCTGTGTGTTTACTCTGCTCCGCTTCCTCTTCCTTTCATAATGACATCACTTCCCTGCAAACTGCAGGCAGTGATGAACATTACCGCAGGTAAACCACGGCTATACCGAGGGTATACCACACATCATTTGCTACCTGCGGTATACCCGCGGTATTTCGCAATTACATTACAGTAAATGGAATGAAATACTGCAGGTACCTGCGGAAAAGAAGTGACATGCACATTTTCTCAAGAAATTTTCTTAAGAAATTCTGCAGAAAGAATTTTCTTGAGAAAAAAAAACGCATTGTGCGCACAGCTATTTTTTTTTCCCATAGCTTTTTCGGGGAAATGTCTGCAGAAAGATTACAAACATTTGTCAAGAAATTTCTGCAGCAAAACCGCGGGTAAAACCACAGGTAAAAACGCAGTGTGCGCACAGGGCCTAAAGGTTTTTTCGACTATTTACAAGTTAATCAATGGGCCCAAGGTATTTAAAAAAAAAAACTGTACACTCTTCTCCTCCACACCTATACGTTCCTTGCTAGTCTGCTAACATTATCATTCACCTTGGACGGAATGTGAAGACTGCAGATAATCAACTATGGCTGGTGATTGGCTCCCTCAGTAAAGTGACACTTCTCCTATCTAACAATCCATGAACAACAGACAGCATATAGATGGCATCCGAGAGATGTCTGATTTCTTTATAGGCTTGCATTGACAAGTTGTATTGGTGATATGGATCGAAATCAGACATGTCTCTTTGATTTTGAGGAAACCACTCCACATGGACTTGCGAAAAGCCACATAGGCATAAGTATTAGGTGTATTCATGTTCTTTGGCCTATACTAGGCTTCCATTAAGAGGATACAGAACTGTTGTTGGATACAAAGGCATAAGTATGAGGTGTATTCATGTTCTTTGGCTTATACTAGGCTTCCATTGAGAGGATACAGAACTGTTGTTGGATACAAAGGCATAAGTATGAGGTGTATTCATGTTCTTTGGCCTATACTAGGCTTCCATTGAGAGGATACAGAACTGTTGTTGGATAGAAAGGCATAAGTATGAGGTGTATTCATGTTCTTTGGCCTATACTAGGCTTCCATTGAGAGGATACAGAACTGTTGTTGGATAGAAAGGCATAAGTATGAGGTGTATTCATGTTCTTTGGCCTATACTAGGCTTCCATTGAGAGGATACAGAACTGTCGTTGGATACAAAAGACTTTTCAATGGCATGATATGTCAAGAAAAAAAATACAAAAACGCAGATCGACATTTCAGCAGTTCCATACCTTTGAACCTTTCACGACATCCACCGTACGGTGCATGTTGGAAGCTGGTATATGGAGCAGGAGCAGGCTCACAGGATGAGTCCGCTCCATACCATGGCTGTGTTACAGAATATGCTGCTAACAATCGCGGGTGGAGCGGAGTTCTGCCTGCAATTCTTTACCTGATAAATTCCGCTATCAAACTCTGACAGTGGGGTTTAAGATGTACCAGCATGAGAGCGTTCCATTCTCAGCTACTAATGGCGCACCTGTGATGTGATTGCAAGTTGCCAATGGGTTGCTATGACAGCACAGGGTCGGTGGTCGGGCTTTAAGAGAGACTTTGGTTTCTGCTATGGCATTGCTGTGTTTAGCACAAGCGATCAGATGATCACAGGTTATAGTCCCCTAAGGGGAATATTGAAAGCAGTGAAAATTTAGAAAAAAACTTGAAACCCCCCCCCCCCCGCCCAAAAGGGTGGTCAAATCACCACCCTTTTGCCACATTAAAAATTAAGTTAATAAAAAAAACACAGTCATGGCTGAAAGTGTAGGCACCCTTGAAATTGTTCCAGAAAATGAAGTATTTCTCTCCGAAAATGATTGCAATTACACCTTTTGTCAAATTGATGTTTATTTCCTTCGTGTAAATTGGACCAACACGAAAAAAATAAGAAAAAAAAAAAAGGTTGATTGGACATAATTTGACACAAAAACCCCAACATGGGCCAGATAACATAGTTGACACCTTTCCAAAATTGTGGGTAAAAACTTCATTTCACGCATGTTATAATCGCTCAAACTCAGCTGTGGCAAGTAACAGTAGTGGGAAATATAAAAATCACACCTGAAACCAGATAAAAAGGGGAGAAGCTGTCTCAATTTTTGCATTGTGTGTCTATGTGCCACACTTTGTGGAAGGCATAATGAAATCTGCAAGCCAAAATCCTTTGGTAATCTTCAATGTAGTGCCCAGGGTCAAAAAGCTGGAATTGCCAGCAGGACAATGACCCCAAACATACTCCAAGAAACACCCAGAAGTGGATGGAAACAAAGCACTGGAGAGTTCTGAAGTGGCCAGAAAAGAGTCCAGATCTAAATCCCATTGAACAACTGTGGATAAATCTTATAATTGCTGATGGGAGAAGGCGCCCAGCAAATATGAGAGACGTGGAGTAGTTTACAAAAGAAGAGTGGCCCAAAATTTCAGCTGAGAGGTGTAAGACTGCTTTCACAAATCCGGCTTGAGCTCTGCGGCTCAATCCGGCTGTGCAAGCTATGCAACGGATGCGGTGAAAACACCGCATCCTTTGCATAAGTTTTTCCCATGCGGCCCGTCGGTTTTTTGCCGCTTGCGGCATGCTACTGAGCATGCGCAGTGGCAAAAACCGCATGCGGCGGCCGGATGCGGTTTTTGCCGCATCGCATCCGGCCGCCATAGGCATGCATTGAAAAATGCGCCACATCGGCCAAATGCGGCACGATGCGGTTTTTTATGCCGCACGAAAAAACGTGCCAGGCAACGTTCCATCCGGCTGCCGCATCGGCTAAATCTGCCGCATGCGGCAAAAACCGGATGGAACGCAAGGCCTTGCGGCACAATGCGGCACTAATTAAAGTCTATGCAGAAAAAACGCAACCGGCAGCAAAAAAAAAACGGTTGCGATTTTCCTGCAAAGTGCCGCATTGCAGAAACCGGAGGTGTGAAAGCAGCCTAAGAAGCTTATGGATGGTTATAGGAAGTGATTGACTACAGTTATTTATTTTAAAATTTGTGCAACCAAATGTTAAGTTGAGGGTGCCAACAATTTTGTCCGGACCATTTTTGGAGTTGTGTGAAATTATATCCAATTTGTCTTTTTTTCCTCTGTTTCTTTTTGCGTTGTTCCAATACGCATAAAGGAAATAAACATGTACATAAACATGTGTAAATGTGTAATTGCCATAATTTTCTGGGAGAAATACTTTTGGCCAGACATTCAGCAAAGTTCGGTTTATCAAAATAGAATATAATAAACCTGATCAGCAAACACTGTACACAAAAAAATTAAAGAATGCCAAAATTACATTTATTGGTCGCTGCTAGAGTTGAGCGACTGCCTAACTATTTATACTCGCTATACTAATAACGAGTACTATCTAATACTCATGTGTTCATTCCGAATATCGTGTGCAATGCAAGTCAATGGGGAAAAACTCGCAATGTAATCAGTAACCCAAATGCTGCACTATTCGTGCGAGTAGCAAATAGTGTGCAATTCTGGTTACTTGTTACTTTGCGAGTTTTTCCCCATTGACTTGCATTGCACATGCTATTCAGAACGAATACGTGAGTATTAGACAGTACACGTTATGAGTATAGTGAGTAAGAATAGTTAGCTACTCGCTCAACTCTAATCGCTGCAATACCACAAGAAAATGCTGTAATAAGCAACCAAAACTTCATATATATCCCAAAATGGTATCAATAAAAATGTGGTCTTACCTCGAAAAAAGTAAGGACACGGCTGCAGCCACCTGAAAATAAAAACATTGCAAGATTTGGAAATTAGCAACACAACCCAAAAACATTTTTTTTTTTAACTGGACACTTTTGGTATCGCCGTAATTGTACTTATGAGAAGAATCATATTGTAAGATCATTTTTAGCAAAAAATGTACAAAGTAAAAACAATTTCCAAAGAAAGTCAGAATTCAGGGGTGTTTTTTTACAATTTCTCCACATTTGGAATGTTCCCCCTTTTTACAGTAAGCCATGTGGAAAATGAATGGTGTCACTAAAAAGTACAACTCGTCCTGCAAAAAACAATCCGTCATACGTCTATATGGACAGAAAAATAAAAGGTATAGCTCAGGGAGGAGGAAAAAATGAAAAGTGGTTGCGTCACAAAGGGACCAATTCTAGCCTGTGTGTCAGCACACATGAGCGATTATTTTCTCAGCCCTAATCGGACCGAGAAAACGATTGTAATGCGAGACTCTTTTCTCTCGCACCCATTCAAGTGAATGGGGCGAGAGAAAAATCGCACTGCACTCGCGGTACACTGGTATACCGCGCGTGCAGAGCGAGAATCGCAATAGCCGGCAACGGAGAAGAGAGGGAGAGAAATCCCTCCCTCCCCTCCTCCGTGCCGGCCCGCCCCTCCGCAGCACTGGCCCACCCCTCCTGAGAGCCGGCCCGCCCCCTGCAGCTGAGGTCCGCTCGCACATTCGGACCGCAGTCGCAGGGATACTAGCATGACACTCAGCTCTGCTGTGCTGCCAGCGCGAGCCGAGTGTCATGCAAGCATCGCAGTAGTGCCCCGTCCTAAGACAGGGAGCAGATGGCTTAGGGTATGTGCCCTCGATCAGGACTCACTGCGTCATGGACGCAGCAGTTCTGACCTGCTGGGCCATGCATCTCCTCCACAGGAGAACGCTGGAGACCGCTGCTGCTCGTACCCACAATCAGGGTTGCGCTGTGGTCTACTCCCGATTCCGCAGCAAACAATTGACATGATGCAGTCTGGAAAACCGCACCGCAGATCAGTGTTTGCTGTGGAAAAAAACAAGCACAGTTGGCACGGGATTTCTAGAAATCCATCCACTGTGCTTGTACTGTACAATGCAGCATTTTGGACGCAGCTGAAGCATGGGGAGTCCAAAACACTGCAAACACTGATTGTGGGCAGTTGTGGAGACACGGGGCTCAGTGGGTGCTCTTGTCCGCTGGCCCGGCTGCCTTTAGAAAGACTGCATGGCCCAGGACTCATCCCAACTGAACGCCAAATGGAATAATGCCAGATGTAGAAAGCTGTCTGAGGTCTGCAAAGTCTGTAGCAGGTGACTGAACTGTCCCAACCTGAGTGTCCTCCTTAGGTAGTCCTGGTATGATGATATAATCCTGGCAGCCGGAGTCGAAATCCCTAGACTGTGGATATGGTCTCCAACTGGAACCGGAATCCCTAGATTGAAGCCACAAAGTATCCTGATCCTCTAGTCAGCTCCTAAGAGCTTAGACTGGATCAATCAGCATCCATCAACAACCTGGTGGCTTAAAGAAATCCCTTTTATAGCCACAGCCTTCCACTTGGATACACTGTGTCCCTATCGATTGGTTGGACAAGATCGCCTCTCCCATTGGATGAATCTCAAGCTGCATGGACAATGTTCATCCAAATGATGTCTACAGAAAGACTGAGGGTATACATGTAGTCTGGAATGCAGAGACTAGACAATGACTACTAAGGTAATTACATTAGCAATACACAACTACAATACAATGATTACTGGAAGAGTCTGGAGAAACAATAGCTAAGCAAACATGACTTAGCACACATAAGAACAATACGTCTGGCTGAATGTTAAGAAACTTTAACCCATGAGAGCCTAAAGGGTGCTTTACACATGACGATCTATCGTGCGATAGATCGGCAGGGTCACGTTTTTTGTGACGCACATCCAACATCGCTTGCGACGTCGGGCTGTGTGACACCTCCAAGCGATGCAGTATCGCTCACAAATCGTGTGTCGTGTACTCGTTGCTCGGTTTCATAATCTCGTTTAATTAAAATGGCGCCGGTTACTCATCGTTCCCGGGGTAGCACACGCCGCTCCGTGTGACACCCCGGGAACGATGAACAGCAGCTTACCTGCGTCCCGCGGCACCCGCCGGCAATGTGGAAGGAAGGAGGTGGGCGGGATGTTTACGTCCCGCTCATCTCCGCTCCTCCGCTTCTATTGGCCGGCGGCTGTGTGACGTCGCTGTGACGCCGAACGTCCCTCCCCCTTCAGGAAGAGGATGTTCGCCGCCCACAGCGAGGTCGTTCGGGAGGTAAGTGCGTGTGACGGGGGTAAACGACTTTGTGCGCCGCCCTTAGACTGCATTCACACACATACAGTGCCTTGAAAAAGTATTCGCCCCCCTTGAATTTTTCAACCTTTTCCCACATTTCAGGCTTCAAACATAAAGATAAAAATTTTAATGTTATGGTGAAGAATCAACAACAAGATGGACACAATTGTGAAGGTGAACGATATTTATTGCTTATTTTACACTTTTATAAAAAATAATAAACTGAAAATTGGGGTGTGCAATATTATTCGTCCCCTTTAAGGTAATACTTTGTAGCACCACCTTTTGCTGCGATTACAGCTGCAAGTCACTTGGGGTATGTGTCTATCAGTTTTGCACATCGAGAGACTGAAATTCTTGCCCATTCTTCGTTTGCAAACAGCTTGAGCTGAGTGAGAGTGGATGGAGAGCGTTTGTGAACAGCAGTTTTCAGCTCTTTCCACAGATTCTCGATTGGATTCAGGTCTGGACTTTGACTTGGCCATTCTAACACCTGGATATGTTTATTTGTGAACCATTCCATCGTAGATTTTGCTTTATGTTTGGGATCATTGTCTTGTTGAAAGACAAATCTCCATCCAGTATCAGGTCTTTTGCAGACTCCAATAGGTTTTCTTCAAGAATGGTCCTGTATTTGGCTCC
The DNA here is from genome assembly GCF_048569485.1 of Anomaloglossus baeobatrachus. NCBI lineage: Eukaryota > Metazoa > Chordata > Amphibia > Anura > Aromobatidae > Anomaloglossus > Anomaloglossus baeobatrachus. Next base: position 361,467,465 of record NC_134355.1, read on the forward strand.
ATCCATCTTCCTATCAATTTTAACCATCTTCCCTGTCCCTGCTGAAGAAAAGCAGTCCTAAACCATGATGCTGCCACCACCATGTTTGACAGTGGGGATGGTGTGTTCAGGGTGATGAGCTGTGTTGCTTTTACGCCAAACATATCGTTTGGCATTGTGCCCAAAAAGCTCGATTTTGGTTTCATCTGACCAGAGCACCTTCTTCCACATGTTTGGTGTGTCTCCAGGTGGCTTATGGCAAACTTTAAACAGCAATTTTTATGGATATCTTTGAGAAATGGCTTTCTCCTTGCCACTCTTCCATAAAGGCCAGATTTGTGCAGTGTACGACTGATTGTTGTCCTATGGACAGACTCTACCACCTCAGCTGTAGATCTCTGCAGTTCATCCTGAGTGATCATGGGCCTCTTGGCTGCATCTCTGGTCAGTCTTCTCCTTGTTTGAGATGAAAGTTTGGATGGATGGCCGAGTCTTGGTAGATTTGCAGTGGTATGATACTCTTTCCATTTCAATATGATTGCTTGTACAGTGCTTTTTGGGATGTTTGAAGTTGTGGAAATCTTTTTGTAACCAAATCCGGCTTTAAACTTCTCCACAACAGTATCACGGACCTGCCTGTTGTGTTCCTTGGTCTTCATGATGCTATCTGCGCATTAAACAGAACACTGAGACTATCACAGAACAGGTGCATTTATACGGAGACTTGATTACACACAGGTGGCTTACATTTATCATCATCAAAAGTTTAAAATAAGCGATAAATTTCGTTCAACTTCACAATTGTGTCCCACTTGTTGTTGATTCTTCACCATAACATTAAAATTTTTATCTTTGTGTTTGAAGCCTGAAATGTGGGAAAAGGTTGAAAAATTCAAGAGGGCCGAATACTTTCACAAGGCACTGTATTTTCGGTCTGACTGCTGTCCATAAAAAGCCTGACACCACTAGGATCAATGTTATTCAATAGGGCTGTTCAGATTATTGTTTTTTTCATGGACAGAATGTCCTCGTGAGAAAAATCGCAGCATGCACTACTCTTCAGTATCACCGATGCAACTCGCCTATAGGTGTGCCAAAATAGGATCCCTTATAAATTGGCAGTACAGCATCCGATTTTTACTGATTCATTGCAATTCTTTAACATAGCAAGCTGTATTTATTCTTGTAAGTTTTAACAACTGCAGATGTATAAAAACGGATGACAATAGAGATGAAAAATTGTCTTTTATTGATGATGATTGATGATCTTTTGGATGCTCATGTGAACTGAATCTAAAGGGTGCTTTACACGCTATGACAACACTAACGATATATCATCGGGGTCACGGTGTTTGTGACGCACATCCGGCATTGTTAGCGACATCACAGCGTGTGACAACAAGGAGCAACGATCAACGATCGCAAAAACGTCAAAAATCGTTGATCGTTGATACGTCGTTCCTTTTCATAATATCGTTGGTGGTGCATGCTGCTGATTGTTCGTCGTTCCTGCGGCATCACACATCGCTATGTGTGACACCGCAGGAACGACGAACATCTCCTTACCTGCGTCCACTGGCAATGAGAAAAGAAGGAGGTGGGTGGGATATTCCGCCCGCTCATCACCGCCCTTCTGCTTCTATTGGACGGCTGCCGTGTGACGTCGCTGTGACGCCGCGAGGTGGTTCGCCGGCCACAGCGATGTCGCAGGGAAGGTAAATCTGTGTGACGGGTGTAAGCGATGTTGTGCGCCACGGGCAGCGATTTGCCCGTGACGCACAACCGACAGGTGCGGGTACGCTTGCTAGCAATATCGATAGCGATATCGAAGCGTATAAAGTGCCCTTTAGACTAGGGTCATATGACTGTATTTTCTCCATCCAAGGAAATTGCTTCCATTATGCTAGTAAGGGGTACTTTGCACACTACGACATCGCAGGTGCGATGTCAGTGGGGTCAAATTGAAAGTGACGCACATCCGGCATCGCAGGCGACATCGTAGTGTGTAAAGCCTAGATGATATGATTAACGAGTGCAAAAGCGTCGTAATCGTATCATCGGTGTAGCGTTGGCGTAATCCATAATTACGCTGACGTGATGGTCCGATGTTGTTCCTCGCTCCAGCAGCAGCACACATCGCTGTGTGTGAAGCCGCAGGAGCGAGGAACATCTCCTACCGGCGTCACCGCGGCTCCCGTAGGATAAGCGGAAGGGAGAAGGTGGGCGGGATGTTTACATCCCGCTCATCTCCGCCCCTATTGGCCGCCTGCCGTGTGACGTCGCAGTGACGCCGTACGACCCGCCCCCTTAATAAGGAGGCGGATCGCCGGGCAGAGCGATGTCCCAGGACAGGTGAGTCCATGTGAAGCTGCCGTAGCGATAATGTTCGCTACGGCAGCTATCACAAGCATATCGCAGCTGCGACGGGGGCGAGGACTATCGCGCTCGACATCGCAGCATCGGCTTGCAATGTCGCAGCGTGCAAAGTACCCCTAAGACTCTGATCAGACTCAGATTCGAGTGTCAGCAGAGTGGAATCCATTTTTCTTGTGAGTGAAGAATATAAAAAAAAATTTCTCCATGTTCTCCATTATATCAATCCGTGAAAATCGGACCACTCTTGGATATCATTCGATGGTCCAATTTAGGGTGGCTTTACACGCTATGAGATCGCTAGCCGATGCTAGCGATGGCGAGCGTGATAGCACCCGCCCCTATGCCGATATGTGAAGATCGCTGCCGTAGCGAACATTATCGCTACGGAAGCGTCACACGTACTTACCTGCTCGGCAATGTCGCTGTGACCGGCGAACCGCCTCCTTTCTAAGAGGGCGGTTCGCTCGGCGTCACAGAGACGTCACTAAGCGGCCGCCCAATCAAAGTGGAGGGGCGGAGATGAGCAAAACAAACATCCCGCCCACCTTCTTCCTTCCTCATTGCTGGCGTGTGGCAGGAAAGGAGAGGTTCCTTGTTCCTGCGGCATCAAACGTAGCGATGTGTGCTGCCGCAGGGACGAGGATCAACTTCGCCCAAGCGACAGCAGCGATAATTGGGAGAGGACCCCCATGTCAACGAGGAGCGATTTTGGACGTTTTTGCAACGATCCAAAATCGCTCCTAGGAGTCACACACAACGAGATCGCTACAGCGGCCGAATGTGCGTCACAAAATCCGTGACCCCAACGAGATCGCTGTAATGATCTCGTAGTGTGTAAAGCCCGCTTTATTCACAGACCCATACACTTGAATGACCAAGTGCGATCCGATTTAGGGCTCGTGAACACGTTGCATAATTGCATGCATTTACGCTGCGAATTGCACTGCAGCGTAAATGCATGCATCCTGCGTCCCCTGCACAATCTATGAAGATTGTTCATGATACGTGCGCACGATGCTTTTATGAATGCAGCGATTTGGGTGCTAAAATTTTGACCCAAATCCGTGTGTTCATAAAATGAGCATGTCAATTATTCCGTGCACTATGGATGCAGCTTCCACTCTGTCTATGGAGGGGGCAGCAGCCATAGCGCATAAAATCGGCTTTTTTCTACAAAAAAAAATGCATCCATTATGCAGTGGTTCTGCAGCGATTTGAAGCGCACATGTGCTGTCAAATCGCTGCAGAATATTCAGCAGTTACGTACGCATGAGCCCTAAGGCTAGGGCCCCACTTCGCTTTTTACCTGCTTTTTACCTGCTTTTTCAACTGCAGCATTTAATGCCAAAATGGATGTGTTCTGCTTTTCAAGCTTAGTCTATGGGAATTTGGGTTTCTAAACCCCACTATGCAGTTCAAACTGCAGCCTTTTTGTGGCAGAAATTTGGGCAAAAACTCTGCTTTGCAGTTCTAAACGCAAATGGCAAAAACAATTGACAATTGCATGCACCATCACCGCACATGCAGGCACTCCAGCCCCCATCATCACCGCACACACACACACCGGCATTACCTCAGTGACGTCCCCGCTGACAGCACGATTCACTGCAGTTGCTGCGTGGAGCTCCCAGGAGCGGCGGTGTTCAACTGCCGCTACTGTCAGCTTCATGTAAGCAAAGCTGAAAGCATCTTGGGACCTCTGTGGATTACGCCGGACCTGGAGGGGTATTTGGGGATTTTAATAAAATGGTGAAAGAGGTGTTTTTTTTGTCTTTTATTCCAAATAAAGTATTTTTTCGGGTGTATGTGTTTATTTACTTTCACTTACAGGTTAATCATTGGGGGTGTCTCATAGACACCTGCCATGATTAACCCCTTATTACACAGATTGCCAACGTACCAGGGCAATTCGGGATGAGCTGGGAAGAGTCCCGGGACTGTCGCATCTAATGGATGCGGCAATTCCGGGTGACTGCTGACTGATATTTTTAGGCTGGGGGGCTCCCCATAACGGGGAGCTCCCCATCCTGAGAATACCAGCCTTCAACCGTGTGGCTTTATCTTGGCTGGTATCAAAATTGGGGGGACCGCGCGCCTGTTTTTTTTTATTATTTATTTATTTTACTGCACGATATAGACACACCCACCGGCGGCTGCGATTGGTTGCAGTGAGACAGCTGTCACTCAGCGTGGGGGCGTGTCTGACTGCGACCAATCATAGGCGCCGGTGGGCAGGGAAAACAGTGCATACAAGCTGCGCCCGTGATCGGTGAGTGGGTGAGAGTGAGTGAATGAGTGAGAGAGTGAGAAAGAGAGAGAGATTTTCTGACAAGCAATGAATTTATATCACTTCTGGGCATGCTCAGAAGTAAAAATCGAATCCGGTACATGCTTCTGGCATTTGATGCATGCCACTGGATTCGGCGTGCATAGACTTTCAGTATGCACCATGCCGCACAACGGCGCATGCGGCGCTATGCAGTTTTTTGCCGCTGGCAAAAAACGTTCCTCTCTGCGTCCTGTGCGGCCGCCAGAGTGACGATTTTTCCCGCAACCGGCAAAAACCGGATCAAACGCGAGTACATGTGGCACAATCCGGCGCTAATAAAAGTCTATGAGGAAAAACCGCACCCGACGGCAAAGAAAACTGATGCATTTTTTCTGCAAAGCGCCGGATTGTGCCGCACAGCAAAAACCTAAGGCTGCTTTCACACATCAGTTTTTTGGCATAAGGTACAATCTGGCGAAAAAAACTCATGCAACGGATCCGGCGAAAAAACGGATCAGTCGCATCAGTTTTTTCCATCAGTTCTTTCAGTTTTTTGTGCTACTGAGCATGCTTAGTTAAAAAAACGGATCTGGTGGCCGGATCCGTTTTTTTGCCGCATTACGCCGCACCCGGCATCCATAGACATGTCAATTGTTTTTGCCATTTTAGTTTTGAACTGCAAAGCAGAGTTTTTGCCCAAATTTCTGCCACAAAAAGGCAGCAGTTTGAACTGCATAGTGCGGTTTAGAAACCCAAATTCCCATAGACTTTGCTTGAAAAGCAGAACACATCCATTTCGGCATTAAACGCTGCAGTTGAAAAAGCAGCAAAAAAGCAGGTAAAAAGCAAAGTGGGGTCTTAGCCTTATACTGAATGTTGGGGTTTTCTTCTAGAAGAGGTGAGCTAGTGGCTACTTGCCCATTTATTACTTCCATAGCAAGCTACAGCAGCTGATGGGCAGGTCAGAAAAATTCCTCTAATTATGCAGCTATTTGGTGTCGTAACCCTACCAGTATTGCTAGAAGGTGTGAGGCCCAGATGTACACAGATGGTCTGCACCTTAGGCATGATCAGTCTATACATGGGTAGTGTTGGGCACCTCAGACTTGCCATATTCTGAAAGTGAGACGTTTCACAATCAATTTTACGTCAGTGGAGCTGCACAAGGGATTATTTTCTCGCCACTGTAATCATTTTGTGGTAAATGCAGCTTTTCATCATATTTTCAACTACAATCTTCACTTTTGAAGGTATTTTTTTTTTTAAAAACACCATTAGGTATAACTAACATGTTATCTTTATTCTGTGGGCAGATATGATTACCTCAAACTTGATTTTCTGTGTAACTGTACTTTCTACGGGTACTATTTTTAGGTACATATGACTTAGCTCACTTTTTAATTCATTTTTGGTAGGAGAAAAGAATAAAAAAAAACAATAAATCTTCTTTTTTTTTTTATATATATATATATATATATATATATATATATATATTTTTTTTTAAGTGGAACAGTCATGTTAACTTCATTCTACATATCAATATTATTACGGTGATACCATATAAGTGATTTTATATATATATATATATATATATATATATATATATATATATATATATATATTACTACTTTACCACTTTTGAACAAGAAAATAGTTGAATAAAAAGTTTTCTTTTACTTGTCATATTGTGAGAGCCATTTCTTTTTCATATTTCTGGTTGCATTCTGTATGTTGGATTATTTAGTTTTTTATCACCTTTAATTGTTTTTCTTTGAAGGCAACATAAACAGAAAAGCAATTTAGGTATAGTTTTTCACATCTTTTAATGGGATGTGTACACAGCCTTATGGTGTATGACTATACACATTTGTGACAGCGCACGTCTGCATTTATTTTCTGCTTGAAGGCAGAAAAAAATAAGGGTGATTAACCCCATTACCACGTTTTTGAAAATTACATTTCCAGCTTAAGGCCTCTTCCACACGTTCATGTTTCGGTACGTGTTTGGTCCATGGGCACACGTAGACCAATTAAAATCAATGGGTCTGCACTCACGTGCGTGTTCTGCCATGGACCGTGTGTATGTGTGGAGCATACGTGTGCCCGTGTGCTCCACACGTAGACATGTGCGTTTTTCTCCGGCATCATGGATGTCACATGGAACGCAAACGGACCACACGGATGTGTTCCGTGTGACACGCACCAGAGAAAACACACGTGTTTGAGAAAAAAAAAAAAGAAGAAACCTTTACTCACCTTCTCCAGCTCTGCAGTCTCTGCCGCTGCTGTCACTTGCTGCCGACTGCCGCTCATTTTGCTCATTTAATATCCACTTCACTGCGGCCGGAAGCAGCAGCAGCGGGGAGTCGGCAGGACCGGAGACTGAAGATCAGCACCACGGACAGCGACGCCAGGGACAGGTGAGCAGAAAGTTCCCGTTCTCCGTGTGTTATCACGGATAAAACACGGAGAACACACGTGTGCCATAAACACGGCTCACGGAGGGCAAAACGCACCTCTGACACGTCCGTGAAAAATGTGCGTGGATTTCACAAATGTGTGAAAGAGGCCTTTAAAGTGTAAAAAAAAAAAAGGGCCAAAAAAAGCAAACTAAGGGTATGTGTACATGTTAAATATTTGCAGAAGATTTATCTGCACCGAAAAAAAAAGTGTTAAGGTCCAGTCACACTAAGCAACTTACCAGCGATCCCAACAACGATAGGGATCGCTGGTAAGTTGCTAGGAGGTTGCTGGTGAGATGTCACACTTTGACGCTCCAGCGATCCCACCAGCAACCTGACCTGGCAGGGATCGCTGGAGCGTCACTACACGAGTTGCTGGTGAGCTCTCCAGCAACCAGTGACCAGCCATACGTGCAGAGAGCAGGGAGCAGCGCAAACTGAGCGCTGGCTCCCTGCTCTCCTAGTACAGCACACATCGGGTTAATTACCTGATGTGTGCTGCAGCTACATGTGCACAGAGCAGGGAGCAGCGCACACTGCTTAGCGCTGGCTCCTTGCTCTCCTGGCTGCAGCACACATCGGGTTAATTAACCCGATGTGTCCTGCAGCTACACGTGCACAGAGCAGGAGCCGGCACTGACAGTGAGAGCGGCTGAGGGTGGTATCAAAGGTAAATATCGGGTAACCAAGGACAGGGCTTCTTGGTTACCCGATGTTTACATTGGTTACCAGCCTCAGCAGAAGCCGGCTCCTGCTGCCTGCACATTTAGTTGTTGCTGTCTCGCTGTCACACACAGCGATCTGTGCTTCACAGCAGGACAGCAACAACTAAAAAATGGCCCAGGACATTCAGCAACAACCAACGACCTCACAGCAGGGGCCAGGTTGTTGCTGGATGTCACACACAGCAACATCGCTAGCAACGTCACAAAAGTTGTTCGTTACCAGCGATGTTGCTAGCGATGTTGTTTAGTGTGACGGGGCCTTTAGCAGTAAAAAAGTTGAGTGAAATATGCACATTTTCATTTGCATTTATTTTTTCTGGCAGTTAATTTGAATGGGTTAAAAAAGCAGCAAAAACTTCTGTAAGAATAAACGTTACAGATTTAAAAAGAACACCACCACATTTTAATGGTTCAAACCGGCAAGGAAAAAATAAGCAGCATGTGTAAGGGAAGGTGCACAAAAAGACAACACGCTGTGTTCTGGAAGCAGCAGGTCCTCTCCTGCAGGGCCATGAGTGCTCTCCGCAAGAGACCGCAGCGGTCCGTGCCTGTGATCAGGGTTCAGACAGCTGCGGGCTTTCTCTCTGTTCTCCCTGCGGAGAACACTCGCGTCTCTGCAGTATAAATTGACATGATGCGTCTCGGGAAGCCGAGCCGGATGTCAGTTTACGTTGCGGATTTAAACACAGCCTGAACTATACTTTCACATGCTCTAAATCCCTATAAACAGAGTTCTCATTGTTAATTGCTAACAATATTTAATATGTTACATATTGATGTAATCTACATGATATGTTGAGTAAAGTTTTTAAATACACTATAGAGCTAGATTTAGAAAGGCATAATATGGATGCGTTTTTTTCACCCACATTACGAATTCTTGACTTCAAGAAGGTATACACTACCGTAACCAATTTAATTTGTTATTAATCAGTTGTGCTATTATGCATCCATAGTTTTATTATAGTAATATAAATCTTTTATCATGCAGATAGCATCCCTTGGTGTCTGCCAGCTGCAGCTCTGATGTTTATGTGGCGCCCCAGCGGTCTGGTTGCCACAGTAGTGTTGCCCCACAAAGGTCAATATGAAGCCTGGAAGTAAGATGGGGGGTCCCTTAGTCAGTAATTACCTACAAACAATACAGTTCCTACTCGAGTTAGCAAGGGGAGCTCTGACCTAGTAGTCTGGAGAGCTTTGACATGGGGGAGGAGTTAGAAAAGTGACAGTTGAGATCAGACCGTTGAAGAGAGAGGAGCTTGAGTGAGGAGCTGGAGTAGTGCGGACATGCTAAGATAGCTCAGCCCAGAAAAGCAAGGTCTGCAGAGAGGCACAGGAGGAAGATTCTGGGGAGAATGGAGCTGAACCGGCTCGCATCAGAAGAAAACGCCAAAAAACGGACATCGGAGTCCGTGCTTGAGGCCCGGTAACCGAATCTGAAGGGCAGGAGAACTGCAGGTCTCCTGTCCCAAAAACAACCCAAAGGTGCAGCCGCACATCAGGGACCTGGAGTCGTTGCCAACAGAGTGGCACCAGTGAAGGCCCACGCAGCCTACCATATGGGTAACGGGTAGTACCATAAGTCCTAGCAGAGAGGGGTTCCGTTGGACTAACGCAGAGGGGTCCTGTAGAAGAAAAGAAGGTCGTAGGTAGAAGGCCTCAATACTCACCTGGCCAGGGAGATACCCCCCCAACTGCCACATAGCCACAAAAACTAAAGGTGGCATCACAAATTCCCATCATCATCATCATCTCCCCTTTATTATTGAGACACCACCAGGGTCACGGAGCCGGACCCCCGCCACCGCCGACATCCCCGGACTAGTCCGGCCCGGTTCTGAGTGCCCCCAGCCCTGGTGCGGGCGTGTCATTTACATGCATTGATTCCTCACCCCAAGCTTACTGTGCTCTGTTACTACAAGTTTCATTATGCAATGCAGTAGCCTGTGATCGAGCACTTAGCTCACTCCCTCCCTTTTCCACCCTGTGCTGCTGAAGATATTGGAAGATACCTAGTGTCAGAGCAGCCCAGGATAGGTACCAGCCCATCTGGCAATCTGGAAATTGCCAGATGGCCAGTACAGCCCTGTCACTGTGTTTGTTATACAAATTTCAGAGCTTATCTGCTGTCCACAACAGTGATTGGATTATCTAAAACCTTTTGCTAGTGAATTGCTGCGATCTGCATTTCATCAAAAGCAATGGTGTCGGCCCCTGCTGTTACCGCTGAATGAAACTGTCAGCTCAGCTTGTGAAGCAGACTAAAGGCCATGTCACACTAAGCAACATCGCTAGCAACATCGCTAGCAACATCGCTGCTAAGGAACAACTTTTGTGACGTAGCAGCGATGTTGCTAGCAAAGTTGCTGTGTGTGACATCCAGTAACAACCTGGCCCCTGCTGTGAGGTCGCTGGTTGTTGCTGAATGTCCTGGGCCATTTTTTAGTTGTTGCTCTCCCGCTGTGAAGCACATATCGCTGTGTGTGACAGCGACAGAGCAACAACTAAATGTACAGGCAGCAGGAGCCGGCTTCTGCGGACGCTGGTAACCACGATAAACATCGGGTAACCAAGAAGCCCTTACCTTGGTTACCCGATATTTACCTTCGTTACCAGCGTCCACCGCTCTCACACTGCTTGTGCCGGCTCCCTGGAGAATCAGTCCAGGAATAGAGCTGTACCGATACATGAGAGCCACTGAAGACAGCAGCACAGGGGTCACATGGATCTCACATCTTGGATAGAAAGAACAAAAGTCCAAAACTAGAATCAAATTGGAAACTAAATATCAGTGGTGTGGAAAAGGAGTGAAGATTACAGCTTGACACTCTTCAACTTTTCCTGTGACTCTCCACTTCAGGGTATGCACACATGGCATCTGTCAGGGCCAGGCGGTCGGGCAGACCCAGGAGGTGGATCCACTGGTCCGAACTCTAAGATGGTGGTAAGGAGTCCGGTAGCTGAAGCACTATGGGCAGCAGAACAGTCCGTGCAAGTGAGTGTAACGGAGAAGTCCCTGGGACCACGGAGTCACAGATGGTAGTCCGGGTGACGTAGCTCAGGTTCGGAAGCCGAGATGAGGTCAGGCGGGGTCCGGAACCTTTGGAGCGAGATGACGGGTCACCGCAGGGATCCGAGATGGTACGGACTGTCAGATGGCAGACGGACAGCGTGCGGGGTTCGGGATTCAGCAGGACCGGATGCCGAGGCAGGATCAGCTCTAGAAGAGAGATACGTGAGTATGGCAAGGAGACACAAGGAGACCTGACTCCTAGCTTGGAAAACACGAAGATCAGGCCCCGCCCCCTTGGACAATAAACCCTTATATACCCTGTACCTGTTTAGCTTCATTTCCTGTTAATGGACGCTGGCCCTTTAAGAAAGGGTCAGTGACCGCGCGCGCGCCCTAATGCGCATGCGCGCCGCCCGGGTGCCAGAAGCCAGGGAAGGAAGCTGAGGGGAGGACGCAGGGGAGCCGGCCAGGGCCTGGGAAGCCGTCAGACGCCGGGATCGGAGGCCAGGGAACCTGGGAAGGACGGGCACCGGAGGCTGGAGAGCGGGGAGCGTGGCAGGGGAGCCGGGGAGCGGGGCTGAGGACCCGGGGAGCGGAGCAGAGGACCCGGGGAGGGGAGCCGAGGACCCGGGGAGCGTGACAGTACCCCCCCCCCCACGCCCCCCTCCCCGCAACCGGGACATGAAGGCACGGATCAGAGGAGCGCCCACGTTCTCCCTGGGCTCCCAGGACCTATCCTCAGGACCATACCCCTCCCAGTCCACCAGGAAGAACTGTCGGCCTCGAACAGTCTTCATGGCCACGATATCCCTTACCGCATAGATGTCGTCCTCGGCAATAGGAGGAGGGGCCGGACTGGCAGCAGAGGAGAAGGGACCAAGGAAAACCGGCTTGAGCAGAGAGACGTGGAAGGAGTTGGGAATCCGCATCGTGGCCGGAAGCCTCAGTTTGTAGGAGACCTCATTGATCTTGCTGAGGACCTTAAACGGCCCGATGTAGCGAGGACCCAGCTTGTAGGAAGGTATCTTCAATCGGATGTACTGGGAAGCAAGCCAGACCAGGTCACCAGGAGAGAAACACGGAGGGTCCAGGCGCCTCTTGTCGGCGTGTTTCTTCATCCGCTGGGAAGCGCGCCCAAGGGACGCCTTGACAGAGTCCCAAATGGTAGCGAAGTCACGGGCTACAGTATCAGCAGCAGGGACATCCGAAGAAGGGGATATAGGCAACGGGACGGAGGGCTGAAGTCCGTAAACGACATGGAAGGGAGACTTGGAGGACGACTCACTGATGTGGTGGTTATGGGAGAATTCAGCCCAAGGCAGAAGCGTGGACCAGTCGTCGTGATGGGCGTTGACATAGTGCCGTAAGAAGGAGGTCAAGATTTGATTGACCCTCTCCACTTGGCCATTAGACTGAGGATGGTAAGCAGAAGAAAAGTCCAGAGTCACTCCCAGATGATTGCAGAGCGCCCTCCAGAAGCGGGAGGTGAACTGAGTTCCCCTGTCGGACACGATGTGGGATGGAAAGCCATGCAAGCGGAAGATGTGATGTATATAGGCTTCCGCGAGTTCCTGAGCAGAGGGCAGTCCGGCCATAGGGACGAAGTGAGCCATTTTGGAGAACCGGTCCACCACGACCCATATGACTGTGTGCCCGGAGGATAATGGCAAGTCCGTAATAAAGTCCATCGCTATGTGTTGCCATGGAACTGAGGGTATAGGCAGAGGCAGAAGACGGCCATATGGCAGGTGCTTGGGCGTCTTGTTCCTGGCACAGGAGGAGCAGGCAGAGACAAAAGCAGCGACGTCCGTGCGAAGGGATGGCCACCAGTAATGGCGTACAATCGCACCCCATGTTCTCTTCTGACCTGCATGACCGGCTGTTTTTGAGGCATGACCCCAGTGTAAGACTTTTTGCCTGTCGGTCTCAGAGACATAAGTCTTCCCGGGCGGTATCTGGGCCAGGGTGACAGGAGCCACCGGAATAATCTTGCTAGGAGAGATGATAGGTTGGGTACTCTCTTCCTCCTGCTCCATGGGCATGAGAGACCTAGACAGGGCATCAGCGCGTACATTCTTGTCCGCGGGTCGGAAATGGAGCTGGAAATCAAACCTGGCAAAGAGTAAGGACCACCTGGCTTGCCGTGGGTTCAGTCGCTGAGCGGACCGAAGGTATTCCAGGTTCTTGTGGTCCGTGTAGATAATCACGGGGTACACTGCTCCTTCCAGGAGGTAGCGCCACTCCTCCAGAGCCAGTTTGACCGCCAATAGTTCTCGGTCACCGATGGTGTAATTACGTTCAGGCGCTGAGAAGCTCTTGGAGAAGAAACCGCAAGTCACCATCTTCCCGGAGGAGGACTTCTGCATGAGCACTGCTCCGGCTCCTGAGGAGGAGGCATCCACCTCCAAGGTGAACTGGCGGTTTAACTCCGGTCGGTGGAGTACGGGAGAGGAGGCAAATGCTCGCTTCAGAGAGCAAAACGCGGCGTCGGCCGCAGGTGACCAGTCCTTTGGATTAGCCTCCTTCTTGGTCAAGGCGGAGAGAGGAGCAGTCAGGGCAGAGAAGTGAGGGATAAACTGGCGGTAGTAGTTGGCGAATCCCAGGAACCGTTGGATTGCCTTCAGTCCAGAAGGGGGAGGCCAGTTGAGAATGGAGGAGACCTTCTTTGGATCCATCTGCAGCCCTGTACCCGAGATGATGTATCCCAGGAAAGGGAGAGAAGACTGCTCAAAGACACACTTCTCATATTTGGCGTAGAGACGATTCTCTCTCAGTCTCTGTAGAACCAGCCGTACGTTCTCTCTGTGGGTCTGGAGGTCCGGAGAGAAGACAAGGATGTCATCCAGATAAACTACTACACAGATGTAGAGGAGGTCCCGGAAAATGTCGTTCACCAATTCTTGGAATACGGCAGGAGCGTTACACAGACCGAAGGGCATTACGCAGTATTCATAGTGCCCATCGCGAGTATTAAACGCGGTCTTCCATTCGTCCCCAGAGCGGATACGAACCAGGTTGTAGGCACCCCGAAGATCCAGTTTGGTGAACACACGGGCTCCTCTGAGCCGGTCGAACAATTCGGGGATGAGCGGCAGGGGGTACTTGTTTTTTATGGTGATCTGATTCAAACCCCGGTAGTCAATGCATGGGCGTAGGTCACCCTCTTTCTTCTTAACGAAGAAGAAGCCTGCTCCCGCAGGAGAGGAGGATCTCCGGATGAATCCCTTTGCCAGGCTTTCTGTGATGTAGGTAGACATGGCCCTGGTTTCGGCTGGAGACAACGGATATATCCGTCCTCGAGGTGGTGTTGTTCCTGGGAGCAGGTCGATGGCGCAATCGTAGGGACGGTGTGGCGGAAGTACCTCAGACTCCTTCTTGTCAAAAACGTCTGCGAAGGACCAATAGGCCGAGGGCAGTTCCGGTAGGTTCTCTGGAACCGGAGGTCGTCGGATGGGTTGTATAGACTTCAGACACCTCTCATGACAGGCGGAGCCCCATCGGGTGATTTCGCCAGTGCCCCAGCTGACTGATGGTTCGTGTGTCCGCAACCAGGGAAGTCCCAGCAGGATTTGATGGGACATGTGTGGAAGGACGCAGAGAGCGATGTTCTCGGTGTGCAGGGCACCGATACGCAGTTCGACCGGCCTGGTGACCCAGGAGATGGTATCAGCGAGGGGTCTCCCATCCACAGAGGCAATCACTAGGGGCTTATCGAGTAGAGTAACAGGCAACTAGTACTTGTCCACCGTGGCCTGCTGGATGAAATTGCCTGCTGCTCCAGAGTCGAGGTATGCCTCAGCCGTGAAGCGCGTCTCTCCCGCTGACACTTGCACGGTCCACATAACCGGGTCTGAGAGAGTCCCAGCACCTAGGGTGGCCTCTCCTACCAACCCTAGGCTTTGGAGTTTCCCGGCCTTTCTGGACAGGAGCGTAGGAGATGTGTGCCCTCTCCGCAGTAAAAGCAGAGACCCTTGGCGAGCCGCTCTGCTCGACGTTGTTCAGACCGCCGTACTCGGTCAATCTGCATGGGCTCGTGGACGGGAATCCCAGTTGTTGATGACTGAGGTACGGAGGGCTTCCGTGGAGGAGAGGAATGCCGTACCGGACGTCTCTCACGAGATAGCTCTTTGGAGCGCTCCTGAAAACGAATGTCCACTCGAGTTGCTAGGGCAATCAGGGCATCTAGGGTGGAGGGCACGTCACGACCCGCCAACTCGTCTTTGATGCGACTCGAGAGTCCTTCCCAGAAGGCGGCTGTTAGGGCCTCATTATTCCACCCGAGTTCTGAAGCCAAAGTGCGGAAACGGATGGCATATTGGCCTACCGTCAGTGTTCCTTGACGTAAGCGGAGAAGGGATGAAGCAGACGCAGAGGCGCGTCCCGGCTCGTCGAAGGTGCTGCGAAAGGCCTGCAGGAACTCTTGAAGGTCCTTGGTCATAGGGTCCTCCTTCTCCCACAAGGGATTCATCCACGCCAGTGCCTCGCCCTCTAGGTGAGACATGATGAAGGCGACCTTGGCTTGGTCGGAGGCAAACAAATGTGGCAGCTGCGTGAAATGAAGGGAGCATTGGTTTATGAAGCCCCTGCAGGTCTTGGGATCTCCGGCATAACGAGGTGGTGAAGCCAAACGGAGTCGGGAAGCATCCGAAGAGGCTGCCACGGGTGCGGGAGCCGTGGATTGACTAGTGGAGGCCCGGAATGTTGAAGGCGTAACTGCCGCTTGTAACGTGTACAGGCGGGTGTCCACGGAAGTCATAAAGTTCAACATGCGGGTCTGGACTTCACGCTGGCGTTGGAGTTCCTCTTGCAAGGCCGCTAGTGCTGCAGCGGGATCCATGGCCTGATCTTACTGTCAGGGCCAGGCGGTCGGGCAGACCCAGGAGGTGGATCCACTGGTCCGAACTCTAAGATGGTGGTAAGGAGTCCGGTAGCTGAAGCACTATGGGCAGCAGAACAGTCCGTGCAAGTGAGTGTAACGGAGAAGTCCCTGGGACCACGGAGTCACAGATGGTAGTCCGGGTGACGTAGCTCAGGTTCGGAAGCCGAGATGAGGTCAGGCGGGGTCCGGAACCTTTGGAGCGAGATGACGGGTCACCGCAGGGATCCGAGATGGTACGGACTGTCAGATGGCAGACGGACAGCGTGCGGGGTTCGGGATTCAGCAGGACCGGATGCCGAGGCAGGATCAGCTCTAGAAGAGAGATACGTGAGTATGGCAAGGAGACACAAGGAGACCTGACTCCTAGCTTGGAAAACACGAAGATCAGGCCCCGCCCCCTTGGACAATAAACCCTTATATACCCTGTACCTGTTTAGCTTCATTTCCTGTTAATGGACGCTGGCCCTTTAAGAAAGGGTCAGTGACCGCGCGCGCGCCCTAATGCGCATGCGCGCCGCCCGGGTGCCAGAAGCCAGGGAAGGAAGCTGAGGGGAGGACGCAGGGGAGCCGGCCAGGGCCTGGGAAGCCGTCAGACGCCGGGATCGGAGGCCAGGGAACCTGGGAAGGACGGGCACCGGAGGCTGGAGAGCGGGGAGCGTGGCAGGTGAGCCGGGGAGCGGGGCTGAGGACCCGGGGAGCGGAGCAGAGGACCCGGGGAGGGGAGCCGAGGACCCGGGGAGCGTGACAGCATCTTATAGATCCAGGCATACCTGCATAGTCTTTGAAGCAATAACGCCAGCGCTGTTTATCCTGAAGAGAATTCTTTGTCCCCTCTATTTTTGTTTTGCAACCGGCATATAAAATAGTGGTAGCTTCTAAGCAAAAGCCACCTGAAGAATGTTGGGATACTTATTTTAGCCGCTTCACAGCTTTCAAAATTGAAAAGGTTCAAAAATGTTGTTTTGACATAGCTGTGCATCTGGTCACTATTTTTAACATTTGTTGAGCCATTTTTTCCGGGAGCTTACAGATGAAATCCGCCTGAAAATAAATATGCCATGTGCACATACCCATAGACTGAAAGTGACTATACATTTGACAAGTGTAGTCACTATCTGATGTGCCTCTCGCGGTCTCAGATTATCTTTCATTTGCTCCTGCTTCCATGATGGCTGCCTCAGTGGCAGACGGAGTGCAGTGGTAAGTCTAAACCATGCTTTCTCTTTTTCTATCCCACTGCACAGAAAAGACAGAGTTTAAATTTAGTACTGCACTCCTCATGCCACTATGATGGCAATCTTGGAAGCAGGAGGAAAAGAACGCCAATCAGAGGAGGCATCGAAAAGTAATGGAGGGCACAATGAAGGGTGACAAAACATGAGAAATATATAGCCACTTTTCAGTCAGGGTTATCATTAACATATGTAAAAATAATTTTTCCATGTCTAGGGTGTCCATTGCCTTTGTAAAGGCCGCTTTATAAGCTGCGATCTCGCTAGCGAGATCACTAGCGTGCGTACCCGCCCCCATCGTTTGTGCGTCATGGGCAAATCGCTACCCATGGCGCACAAAATCGCGCTGACCCGTCACACTACTTACCTGCCTTAGCGACGTCGCTGTGACCGGCGAACCGCCTCCTTTCTAAGGGGGCGGTTTGTTCAGCGTCACAGCAACGTCACTAAGCAGCCACCCAATCAAAGTGGAGGGGCGAAGATGAGCGGGACGAACATCCCGCCCACCTCCTTCCTTCCTCATTGCGGGCGGCCGCAGGTAAGGAGAGGTTCCTCGTTGCAAACATCGTACCTGCAGCAGCAATGATAATTGGGAATAGGGGGACATGTCACCAATTAGCGATTTTGCACATTCTTGCGACGATTTAAAATCGCTCATAGGTGTCACACGCAACTACATCGTATAACGCGGCCGGATATGCGTTACAAATTCTGTGACCCCAACATCGCTGTAGCGATGTCGTAACGTGTAAAGCAGCCTTTAGGTGGTTCTTTTCCCTTTTTTTTTTTTAAATCAGATCTTTTTTATTAAACAGTTAGAAATCAATACAGAGAGAATATATCACTTCTCATATGGCTAATAACAGGATACATCAAATAAGCACATGTTGTATGTAAATCAAGTTCTTCCTCTGTATATATATAAAACTTGTAATAAGGTTTTCAAATCGCAGTCATATTGTAGAAAATGAGCCTACAAACCGCGTGGCTCCACAGATAAACAAAAGTTAAATTATGCAATAATGCCTCCGTCTAAATATATAAGAAAAATCAGAAGTCTTTAAATTTGCCTAAATATATCCATACATCCCATGATCAAAAGATAAACAAGAAAAAGTTCTATGATGAACATAGAAATTTATTGGAACATAAAGTACATGGGATATAAAAGTACAGAGAAGTATATCATAACCAGAAAAATGACACAAAAAGATGAAAAACACCCCATGTGGGGCCACATGTCAAGACAACGTATATACTTGCTCCCTAATAAAGGGTCCCCTGAGGAAGTCACACGAAACATGTGTTGGGACTTGTCCCCATGTGTGTCCACATGCAAGGTGCTTTATCCTGGTAAACTCCCTCACTTTAAGTGTAGTGCTGTGGTGATATTCATGCTTTACTGTTCTGCAGAATGCAGCCCTCTGACTTTGTGCAGTGTATGTAGTAAGGTGCTTTGCTGCAAACGGCTTCCTTACCTGTATATGTGATTTTCTCACTCAGCACTTTATTAGGGAGCAAGTATATAAGTTGTCTTGACATGTGGCCCCACATGGGGTGTTTTTCACCTTTGTGTCATTTTTCTGGTTATGATATACTTCTCTGTACTTTTATATCCCATGTACTTTATGTTCCAATAAATTTCTATGTTCATCATAGAGCTTTTTCTTGTTTATATTTTGATCATGGGATCCCACAACCCACAACGACACTTAAAATCCACTTCGCCACGGAAAACACTAGTTTTAGTTTTATTCCCCACACATTTCATTCATTGCAAGCACAACAGTAACTGGTCCAGCATTGCATCCTGAACCAGTGCACTGGAGGGTAGGCCCGGCAACTCCATCCATGGCTGCCAAATTTTGTAAAACTTTCTCAATGTTTTTCTTTATAAGTAAACTCCCCTTTCAAATCTTAAAACATTATTTAATTTATTTTTAAGCTCTGATAACGTTGGTGGTAGAGGAGCTAACCAATGGTATGCCAGTATCTTCCTTGCTTTATACAGGATACGGGCTATTCCCAGGGCTGCTGGAGAGTCCGGGTCTACTCCTCCCTCCCACAGACTCAACAAACATAGACGAGGCGACGGTTGTATTGTGATATGATATATTTGGTCTATGAGTCCCAGAGTTTGTTTCCAGAAATCACTAATATGTCCACATTCCCACATAACATGCATCAAATGGGCATCATCCTGTCCACAACTAACACATTGTGCATTTGATCTAAGTCCCATCCTAAATAGTAGACTGGGAGTTTTATATACCCTGTGGATAAGATATATTTGAGACAGCCTTTGGCACTCAGAGACCGCCAGCCTAGGGACCTGTTCTAGAATGTCGGACCACTGGTCTTCTGTCAAGGGGCCAATGTCCCGTTCCCATTTGCTTTTAACAATCAATGGGTGCACTTTCAAATGGGCAAATAGTAATTTTTTGTATAATTCCGAGATAAGACCTTTAGAGGATTTAGATGTAAGTAAGTAACATGAAATGTTTGATTATGTGTCACTGTCACCGGGTTTGTCCTCCTCTGTCTGTTCAGTGCGTGTTTCAGCTGTAAGTATTGATAAAAGAAGATATGCGGGAGGTGAAACTCCGTTCTCAATTGTTCAAAGCTCTTAAGAGTACTATTTTGTAGTATTTGTGACACTAAATGGATCCCCTTGTCTTCCCATCCTCTGAACCCCACTATTTTTTTAAATTTCTGGCAAGTCCGGATTCCGCCACAGTGGCCAGAACTCCGTAGAGCCATTTATCCCCAAAAGAGACTTACCCCTGTCCCATACCCTGAATATCATAGCCAACGTGGGATATCGTGCCCCATTTATCTGTCTTTGTCCCATATCCAACCGGCAGCTTGGATATTTCCATACCGACCCCTCTCTTACTATATCACCACTGGTATCATATGCTCTTTCTTTGCCCCAACCCCTAAGATGTTGCATCTGGGAGGGTATATAACAGGGTTCCCCAACTCCAGTCCTCGATGGCCGACAACAGTGCATGTTTTCAGGATTTCCTTAGCATTGCATGGGTGTTGGAATCATCAACTGTGCAGGTGATTAAATTATCACATGTGCAATACTAAGGAAATCCTGAAAACATGCACTGTTGGCGGCCCTTGAGGACTGGAATTGGGGACCCATGGTATATAATATATATATATGGGTTTGGTACCGCCAATCCTCCTTCCTCCTTTCCCCACTGTAGTACTTCCAATCGAATCCTAGTCTGTTTTTTCTTCCAGATGAGTTCCCGGAATAGTGTATTAATTTTGGCAAAAAATTCCCTACATATCCACACTGGAGAGTTATGTATAAAGTATAATAGTTGTGGCATCATTACCATTTTTATTAAGTTAGATCTACCAATAGTTGATAACGGCAAGTGGCACCAGGTATGTACCTTTGCTCTAAACTGCTGCAACAGGGGTTCCAGATTCAGAGCCTGGAAATCCTTCGGAATTGGGCTAACAGTTACTCCCAAATATTTAAATTCTCGGACCACAGGAACTGAAATCTGCAAGTCCGAGAAATCCATCGGGAGGGGGTTTAACGGCATTAAAGCCGACTTGGACCAGTTAATTCGAAGGCCAGACCTCCGCCCAAATTCTCGAATGATATCCATTGCTGGCAAAATCGAGGAATGTACCCTGTCTAGATATAAGAGTAGGTTATCTGCGTATAATGATATCTTCTGCTCCGCTGCTCCACACCTAAATCCCCCTACCTCCCTGGACTTTCGTATTGCCACTGCCAACGGCTCCACTGCAGTAGCAAATAGCAAGGGCGAAAGCGGGCACCCCTGACTAGTACCTCTTCCAAGAGGAAAAGACTTGGAGACCCTGCCATTAACCCTAACCTTCACCACCGGTGAGTCATATACAGTGGAACCTTGGTTAACGAGAACAATCCGTTCTGGGAATGTGCTTGTTAACCAAGTTACTCGTTCAGCAGAGCAAGATTTCCCATAGGAAATCATTGCAATGCAGACAATTCGTTCCACAACTAGTTAAATGTCCCATCCTGGTCCCCTATTCTGTCATTCCACACATGCACAAACATGCACAAACACACACAAACACACAAGCACGCAAGCAAACGCACATATATGCTCACCTTACCTTCCGTTCCATCGCCGGTCTCCTGGGACTTGCTGTTCTCCGGTGCGGGCCGTGTATCGGGTTACCATAACGACGAGGGTGGAATTTCCTGGCAGAGCGCTGACGTCAAAGGCAGAGCCGCTTGCCTCCGATTGGCCAGCGCGCTGCCTTTGAGTAGCGGTGACAGGAACCAGGAAGTTCCTGCTTCGTCTCTATGGATGCAGATGCCTGGAGTGGAGTGGAGTGGAGCGGCACACTACAGGACCCAGGAGACCGGCGATGAAACGGAAGGTACACATATTATATGCTCACCTTACCTTCCGTTCCACCGCCGGCCTCATGGTACTTGTAGTTCGCCGCGACCACGTCACGATGTACCCGGGAACTACAAGACCCATGAGACCGGCGGTGGAACGGAAGGTAAGGTGAGCATAATACTGTATGTGCGTGCGTGCGTGTGTGTTTGTGTATGTTTGTGCATGCTTGTGTGTGTTTGTGTGGACTGCAAGTGCAAGTCAGAGCGCGATGGATGGACGGAACCAGAATTATGTGAGGTGAGGATTTCGCTCGTACAGCAAAGCTTTCTCGTAAAGTGGGTTACAAATTTACAGAAAGCTTTGCCTGTTAAGTGAAATTCTCGTTAAGTGGGTTACTCGTTAAGCGAGGTACCACTGTAGTAGCTTCACCCAAATTATAAATCTATGTCCAAAACCCATTTTCCGAAGTACAGCCCACAAATACCCCCATTCTAGGCTATTGAACGCCTTAGTGGCGTCCAAGGACAAAATTGCCCTTTCCCCTGGCTTCTCAGAATTATGTTGAATCCCCAAATATAATTTTCTGAGGTTCATAGATGTGGCTCTACATGGAATAAGGTTATTTTCCCTTTTACGATATCCATCGTACATGTATGGCACATATCGGAGGCAGTTTTATGGAGCGGCCTCACAGGATGAACTCACCCCGTACTCGGCAGGTAATGGCTGTGTGTTAAAGCTAGAAGCTGCTGCTACCAATCGCGGGTGGAGCAAAGCTCTGTCTGTGACTGTTAGGCTAAGGACACAAGGGCTAATGCTAATGCTAATGACCCTCGGCTTCCACTCTGCTGCAAGTGTAGGCAGAGTGTCATGTCACTATGATGCGATCCTGGGATCGGATCACAGCTGCGGAGGAGAGGGAGGGACTAATCTCCCCATCTCCTCCATTATTAGCTGATGCGTATATCGTACTACACTTCAGTGTAATGCAAGTGCTATGCGAGGTTTCTCTTGCACTCATAGACTTGTATAGGTGCGAATGAAAACTAATCGGATTTCACCCGCAGCATGCTGCGATTGTTTTCTCGGTGCGATTAAAGCTGAGAAAAAAAAAAATCGCTCATGGGAGCGGGCTCATAGAGTAACATGGGCCTGGGTGGAATGCAATTTTTTTTATCGCATTCCACTCGCTCCGTTTTACTCGCCGTGTGTCCTTAGCCTTAATATGTTAAATCCCGCTGTCAAACTCTGGCAGAGGGATTTAACAATCGCTGGCATAGGGATATGCCATTTTAAGCATCCATTGGCATATCCGTGACATGATCGCAGGTCGCTCATGTGTTGCTATGATTTAGACTTACCACTGCACTCAGTCTGCCACTGAGGCAGCCATCATGGAAGCAGGACCAAATGATAGCAGGGGGTCTGCTGAAAACCTCTGTGCTTGTCATAGCAGCTCTTCTTTAAAACCTGCCTGTGGACGGGCTTCAAAGGAGACTGATTTTTACTATGTGGTTCCTCGAAAACAAGACACTGTCTTAGATTATTTTTTGCCCCGAAAAATGCGCTAGGGCTTTATTTTTGGGGTAAGGCTTATTCTCAGGAACACAGGGGTTGGAGGTATATTTATCCCCCCCAAAAAAGCAGACCCCCCCAGGAGAATCATACTTACCCGACACTGGACATCTGTGTCACTCCCAGGTCTTCCTACAATTCTTGGCTGGCGTTCACAGCAGGTGTGCTCCAGTGTATTAAACTCAGTGACCTCACCTCAGGTCTAATGAAGACACCTGAGGTCAAGTTACCTATGGTCCCAGGTGGAGGAGCGTGGGAACCTCCAGCTTTGACCGAAACTAACCTGATTGAAGTCACCGCTGATCGCTGTGGCTGTCATTCTCTGCCTGAAGTCCACAGTGGGCAGTCATGTTCTATGGCTGCGCGCTATGCCTTCAGATGAAACAGAGCTGGAAGCATCGTCAGACTTCCTGTGGATCTCATGGACCTGGGGGTTTGGGGTTAATTAAGGGGTGAAAGAAGGTGCATTTTTGTATTTTATTTCAAATAAAGGATTTTTCAGTGTTTGTGTTCTAATTCTTTTCATTTACAGACTAGTAATGGGGTGATCTCACAGACCCTACCGATTACTAATCTAGGGCTTAGTGGCAGCTGTGAGCTGACATTAACGCCTTATTACCCCGACTGCCACCGCACCAGGGTAATCGGGAAGAGCCGGTTAAAGTTCTCGGATTGTCGCATCTAATAGATGCGCAATCATGCGTGGCTGTAGGTTGCTCTTTTTAGGCTGAGGGCTCAATAAGCATTGGCCACCCCAGCCTGAGAATACCAGCCCCCAGCTGTCTGGCTTTATCTTGGCTGGGGGGATATCAAAATTGGGGGGGAACCAACGCAAGTTTTTAAATTATTTATTTTAAGAATTTATAAAAAAAAAAAAAAAAGCAGCATTCGATTCCTCTTATTTTGATACATTGCCAAAATAAGCGCATGGCTTGGGGCTGAGGCCGTATGCTTTATCTGTGCTGACTATCATGATATGGGGGAACCCTATGCCAATTTTTTTTATTATAATATCACGCTATAGACACACATAGCGCCTGTGATTGGAAGCAGCAACCAATAACAGACGCCAGTGGGCGGGGGGAAACATGAGTATGTATGAGGCTAATGAGTGACCCTGGAAGTTGAATGAGTGGCAGCAGGAGCAGTTACAGCCATGCCGGAGACTCGGTAAGTACAGCGTGCTTGCTGTATTTTTTTTCTCTCTTTATTTTTTATTACTTGAGTCTCAGACCTGGTATTCCGGTACTTTCGAACCCACGGGGGTCCGCCCAAACCTATCTACAAGTCATTGATGAAGTTCAAAAAAACACAGTAAAAAAAAATAACAGTAAAAATGCCATACAAAACACTAAAACCAGCACCAAAAATGCAGAAAACCACCAGGAGACTTCCTGCCACAAAATAAGGTTTTGCTGCAAAAAAAATAAAAACGCAGTGTGAATATAGCCTTAATATGTTTTTGTGAGCTAGTAATGAATAGAAATCTATGAGTCACTTAAAGGTAACCTGTCACCAGATTTGGCAACTATACCGTAAGCTGCAGCCACCACCACTGAGCTCGTATATACAATATCCAGGAATGCTGTAGGTAAGAGCCCAGGCCGGTGTGTAGAACGTAAAAAAAAAATAACTGTTAGGCTATGTGCGCACGGTGCGTTTTTCACAGCGTTTTTGCACATTTTTCGGGTGCGTCTTCCCCAGCAAAGTCTATGAGTTTTCAATTTTGCTGTGCAGTTATATTTTAGGTGCGTTTTTGTGGTGACTACAAAGATGCAACATGTCAATTATTTCTGCCAGCGTTTTCCACCCATGCAATGCATTGGAAAAAACGCAACAAAAACGCGGTAAAACGCGCAAAACTGCATGCTTTTTTAATGTGTTTTTTACCGCGGGTGCGTTTTTGTGTGATTTGTAGCGGCCAAAAACGTACAAAAAACCTGCATCTTTGTGGACACAAAAAAGGCAATGTGCGCACATAGCCTTAGGCTGTGTGCGCACGTTGCCTTTTTTTCAGGCGTTTTGGCTACATTTAAAATTTCAACATGTCATTGTGAAAATGCATGCATTCTGCTTCCCCAGCAAAGTCTAAGAGAAGTCAGCAAATTCCATGTGCATGGTGCTTTTTTAAACGCAGCGTTTTGGATGCCAAATATTTGAAAAAAATCGATGCGTTTAAAAAAGCAGCATGTCACTTGTGCGTTTTAGTTGCATTTTGCACCCATTGAAATCAATGAGGTGTGTGAAAACGCAACCAAAATGTTTAGCTGTGCGCTTGCACTGCATTTTTGTTGCATTCTGCATGCTTTTTGACAAACAAAATGCAGGTCTTTCGGTCCCTCTCTCTCTCTGTCGGTCTCTCTTTATCGATGTCGGTCTCTCTCTCTCTGTATGTTGGTATGTCATTCTCTCTCTCTCTTTCATACGCACCGATCACGGGCGCGGCGCTGCACGGCTGTCACAAAGCTCCAGCGGCTTCTCCTGCTTTTGAAAATGCCGGCCGCTCATTATTCCATCTCGTATTCACTGCTTCCCCTGCCCACCGGCGCCTATGATTGGTTGCATTCAGACAAGACCCCACGCCGAGTGACAGCTGTCTCACGGTAACCAATGACAGCCACCAGTGGGCGGGTCTATATCGTGCAGTAAAATAAATAAATAATTTAAAAAAAAAAAAAAAAAGGACATGAGGCCCCCCCAATTTTGATACCAGCCAAGGTAAAGCCACACGGCTGAAGGCTGGTATTCTCAGGATGGGAAGCCCCACGTTATGGGGAACCCCCAGCCTAAAAATAGCAGAGCTGAGTGGGACCACACTGTAAAAAATGTATCCAAAATGCATTCAAAACGCATCCAAAATGCATGCGTTTTGGATGCATTTTTTTTGTCAAACGCAGTGTTTACAGTTGTTCAGTCATTTTTTTCTGCATTTGACAGAACGCAGCGTGCGCACATACCTTTATAATACTCACCTAAGGGGCAGTCCGGTCCGATTGGTTTCTCTGCTCTCCGGTCCGGCGCCTCCTCTCTACAGTAATCGTCATCCTCCTTTTTCTGAGGCCCATGTGCTTAACGTGTCCTATGTCATGCACACTAGCCGGCATAGAGTTCCTGAGCAGGCGCACTTTGATCTGACCTGCTCAGGGCAAATCAAAATGCACCTGCGCAGGACCGCAATGTCGGCTCGTGTGGATGACATAAATGCATCATCCACACTGGGCTAGAAAGAAGCTATCGCAGCAGAGAGGAGACGCTGGACTGGAGAGCAGACACCAAGCGGACCAGACCGCTCCCCTAGGTGAGTATAATAAAAGTGTTTTTTTACATTATATAGCGTGGCCTGGGCCCTTATATACAGCATTGTAGAATACTGTATAGAAGAGCTCAGTGGTGGTGGCCACAGCTTATAGTCACCAAATCTGGTGACAGATTCCCATTAAGTTGAAGAATCCATATATAGGACTGCATCTTATATTCACAAAGTTACTCTATTATACAAATTCATTCACTGAAGACTATAAAATTGCATTGAAAAGTGAATCCACACTAATACATCTATATAGATGTATTATAAATGTGGGTACAGACTATTTAAATATGGTAAAAGAGAAAAAGTGACTGTATTGCAAATGAACTGTCCAATGTATCCAAATTAGCAAAACTGCATCTAGGCCTTTCTGTTCTACTTAAATAACAAAGAGCCACGGTAATGACTGGCAAGTGTGATTATTCTCTCTGGCAGAGGGGCACAAAATTGTTTTAATCCAAATGCAACTGTAGAATACTGAAGACAAAAAAACACAAGACGAAAAGGACAGAAAAGCTGTTGAATTAATTTCTCCTGGCACAGACTCGTAAGCCTCTGAAAGAACGCACACCACATATCGTACATGTCTTTATTCAGTGAGGCCTTCAGAAAGTTCTGCTCAATGTTTGAAGCAATCACTTCAAATGCGAAAGTGTGTACAAGTTATAATGGTCAGCAAGTATAGAGAATAAGTGATATACTGGGAACCAGTCGCCATTTCAGAATATTTCCAGGAGTCGAACAAGGTTTCTCTATGTCATAAATATTAAAATTGTCTTATTATTTTGACACATCGCAAAAAAAACGACTAACATCACATGGCCTGGTGCTATATTTTAATGCTGTTCATGAATATTAACGTGGAGTCTATGAAATAATATATTCATAGTCATCTACCAGACTCCATCACTCCTCTGCACTATTGCCAGTGTCCTGGAAAGTATATGTCTGAAAATAGATTATTTACTTGTTTATTTACAATATGAAAAAAAAAGTAAGTGCACAATTGGTTTATATGGATGAGTGTAAAATAGTGTTTAAAGGGGTTGTCCAGGACTTTTACATTGATGACCTATGCTTCGGATAGGTCAGCAGTATCTGATCGTGGGGGTGTGACACTTCGGACCTGTTTCTGGTGCTGGGTTGTGAAGCTTCACAGTACAGCTTTGTCAACAACATAGTTGCCGCAGGCGGGTATTACATTTCCGCCCATTATTAATATGATAGGGGGAAGATGTGCACTCCCTGGTCGGAGCCACTATGCAGTTGGAGTTGTGCCGTGCTGCTGCCCTATCAAGTCCCCACCAGAGTCCGATCCTGCGACTTCTGCTTCGATCATCAGGCGACGCTGTGTTCCCGCCATGGACTGTGCTGGTAATAGGAGAGGAATCAATGCAAGTGGCTTTGGTTGGCACAGGCTCCGCTCATCCACTAAGCTGGGTTTCCCTGGAACCTCAATGCCACTGGCTGACTGTAGGTGGCGTGTGTCTTCCAGCTGAAGTTACCACCACTCAGCTACAGCCAATGGGAAGACAGCACACCCTTCTAATTCTCTCTCCTGTCTGCTGGTCACTGCCAGAGATAGTTTTGTATTCCTGCTTTCTGGTTCACGCTCTGAATAGTGATCCCTGTGTTTTGACCTCTGCCTGTTCACTAACTACCCTTCTCCCTGCTGTTTTTGTACCTCGCTGCCAGATCCAGATTTGACCTCTGCCTGGTTTCCTGACTACGTCCTTGTCTGCCGATTTTGTCCCTGTTCTGCATCTCCTGGTTTGACTCTGCTTGACTACTACTCTCCTCTGGACTGCAGCCTACCACAGGTACTAATCTCCGGGGCCCTGTGTAATTCCAAATCCCTGTATAGGGGTTAAAGGTTTCGGGGTTCTGCTTTGTGAGCGGCTTTCCTTTAACCTGTCCTTGACAACCAGTCTGAGTCTGTGGTTTCAGGCAGGCGTTACATGCACAACTCAGGACATCCTGCCTCCGCCAAAACCAGGAACAGCTGATCGGCAGGGGTGCCGGGTGTCTGACCCACACCAATCAGATATTGATGACCTATCCTAAGGATAGACCATCAATGTAAAGTCCAAAGGCAACCTCTTTAAATGAGGATACTCGATGAACACATGGCTTATGTGTAATATTGTGATGTTACATGATTAGGGCTGAGTGGATCTGGACTGTAAAAGTCCGGATCCGCACAGTTTCAAAGATTTCCGGGTGCCGGACCCGGATCGGGGATTCTGGGTTCACGATACAGATCCGGCACTGGGGAAAATAATTGAAAAATAAAGAAAAACAGAAATTAAATAGCATTTCATACTTACTGAGACTCGGTGTCATGGCGGCACACTGCTTCCGGGTCGCGCATTCACTTCCTGTACTGTGCATCGTATACACACAGCTTTCCGTGTTTTCCCCGCCCACCGGCTGTCTTTTCGTCTGTGATTCATTGCAGGCAGACGCGCCCCCAGCCTATGACAGTATCTGCCTGCTGTGCAGTTATTGCGGCTCAGTCCACGTTTTTAGGATGAGTATCATAATGATTTTGTTATCGCAAGCGGAAAAGAGCCGTAAAGTGTTCATTTTCTGCCACACATAGTGTTCTGCATGTAGCCCAAAACGTTCTAATTTGTTCTCATCTGACTAGAGCAATTTCTTCCACATGTTAGCTTTGTCCCCTATTTGGCCTTTTACAGACTGCAAACAGGACCTCTTATGGCTTGTTTTCAAAAATGTCTCTCTTATTTTCCCACTTTTTCATAAAGGAGAGATTAATGGAGTATACGACTAATAATTGGCATGTGGACAAATTCTTATACCTGAGCTGTGGATCACTGCAGCTCCGCCAGAGTGACCATGGGGCCTATTAGCTGGCTCTTTACTATTCTCCTTGCTTGGGATGTCAGTTTAAGTAGACAGCCATGTGTTGGTAGGTTTGCAGTTATGCCATACACCTTCCATTTTTGGATGATGTACTGAATAGTGCTTCGTGAGATGTTCTGAAAAAAAAGTATATTTTTTTTTATAACCTAACCCTGCTTCATTATCCTCCACAACTTTATCCTAGACCTGTCTTTTGTATTCCTTGCTTTGCATGATGCTGTTCCATCCCTAATGTTCTTAAACAAAACTCTGAGGCCTTCACAGAACAGCTGACATTTTCCTGAAAATAAATTACACTCAATTAACTGACTTCTGGGGGCAATTTGTCACTCAATGTTTTATTTAGGGGTATCAGTCTACACGAGGCTGAATACAAATGCACGTCACAATTTTCAGATCTATATTTTTAGAATATTTAGAAAACCATGTATCATTTCCTTTTCACTTCACAAATATTTTGTGTTGGTATATCACATAAAATACTAATAAAATACTTTTAAATTGGGGGTGTAATGTGGAAAAAAAATGTGGAAAAGTTCACCGGATATGAATACCTTTTCAAGGCACTGTATATTTGCCTAACACAAATGAATACAATGCATCCCCAGAAGGTATTGATCACCATCATCTAACCAATGCATTTGCTAACAATGCCTGATGACGGGAAATCATTTGCTGCAGTGTGATAGAGAATGTAGAATTGCACCTTTCGTTACCTAATGGTATTTTGAAACCTAATCAGCCTCAGCGTTGAACTTGCTTTTTGCTGTCATGGTTACTAGAAGAAGAGAGGAATGGCTGACAGTGTGGTCTGCCTGGAGGGGTTCTTAGTCATAGCACATGGCCAGAAAGAGCACAATGAAAGCAGAACGTGGGTGATGTGTTAAGTACGACCAAACTTTGTGATGACGGAAGTATATATAGACGAGAACATGGCACATGTCCTGGGAGCCGAGAGCAGGAGACATACTTCTGCCACAGCGCTGTGATCATCACATCTTAATCATAGCTTCATCCACACAAGACAAAAAAAATAAAGAAAATTCATTCACATTTTGCACAGATCACAAAATAAGCAGCTAAAATGGATTTAAAAAAAAATGAACAGCATCAGGGTCACTTTTTTGTTTCCTTGTTACAGAAAAACGTTTAGGAAATGTTCGTAATGTTAAGGTCACCCACTTTGTGGACGCAGCTTTTACCTTTCGTCAAAGCTGATGGAATATTGATGAGCAGCAGCGGTCACGTGGCACAACAAGGGAAGGAACAATAGCAGCAGCTCCGCGGCGGGAGCAGAGTATACATTGTTTTATATTTTCTACCAGCCCTTGAGACTAAGCAGGTGTTGTCCAGTAGTGGATAACCCCTTTATTATGTGATTTTATGTAGGACTGTTCTCTCCAGATTCCTAGTAAATCTGCTGCAATACAATACACGCCAAGGAAAGGAGACTGTAGCCATTACAACACATCTAATATTAAAAGCAACACAGAGAGGAATATAATTTTCCATCAAAAAATCAACAATTTTTCATAGCAACAAAAGGGCAACAATGTTTATCTGCCCAGGCCACAGAATCTAATGCACTGACAGGATGCAGCAAAAGCCCCTTAAAGGGAACCTGTCAGGTGTAATATGCACACACAACCACAAGCAGTTCTGGGTGTATATTGCTAATCTCTGCCTAACCGTCCCTGTATGCACTAGCATAGATAAAGAGATCTTTAGAAAAAGTATTTCTAAACATCTTTTATCCTATGCTAATGAGTGCAAGCACTAGTCTCCTGGGCGTTGCTTCCCTTGCTAGTCGGCCCTATTAACATGTTAGTACGCTCCTGTGGACGTGCTAACATGCTATAATGAATGCGTAGTGTCAGAGGATGATCTCATTCACCTCTCTGTTGCCACCGCCGCACGACGCTGAATTTCGGCTCAGTGCGCATGACCCCGGAGTTTGTGTCATGCGCATTATCAAGCTGGGTGTACACGTCACGGTTGCAAACTGAAATAGTGCACATGACCCAAACTCTGGGGTCATGTGCACTGAGCCAAAATCCAGCGTCGGTGGCAGCAGAGAGGTGAGCGAGATCATCCTCTGACGCTGCACATTCATTATCATGTTCGCACACCCACAGAGGTGTACTAACATGCTAAGGGGCCGACTAGCCAGGGAAGCAACACCCTTGGGACTAGTCCCCTCGCTGATTAGCATACGATAAAAGATCTTTAGAAATACTTTTTCTAAAGATCTCTTTATCTATATTAGTGTATACAGGGACAGTTAGGCAGGGATTAGCAATATGCACCCAGAACTCCCCGTGGTTCTGGGTGCATATTGCACGCGATAGGTTCCCTTTAATAAAGATGGAGGCAACAGGTGCAAAACACTGATGGAGCAATCACTCACACACTGCCAATACATGGAGCGTGTGATTGCTTGGTGATAAAATTGCACATAAATGGCTTGTATAGGGCGGCGGCGCTCACACATGTAGGTACACAGTGTCTGGCTAAGGCCCTGGTGCACGCTGCAGATTTACCACAGATCTGCAGCGGAATTGCTGCAGAAAATGTGTCTAAAGGCCGCTTTACATGCTGCGATCTCGCTAGCGAGATCGCCAGCGTTCTTATCTGCCCCCATCGTTTATGCGTCACAGGCAAATCGCTGCCCGTGGCACACAAAATCGTGCGGACCCGTCACACTACTTACCTGCCTAGCGACGTCGCTGTGACCGGCGAACCGCCTCCTTTCTAAGGGGGCGATTCGTTCGGCGTCACAGCAACGTCACTAAGCGGCCACCCAATCGAAGCGGAGGGGCGAAGATGAGCGGGTCGAACATCTTGCCCACCTCCTTCCTTCCTCACTGCCGGCGGCCGCAGGTAAGGTGAGGTTCCTCATTCCTGCGGTGTCACACATAGCGATGTGCCGCAGGAACGACGAACAACATCGTACCTGCAGCAGCAACGATAATTGGGAATAGGGGGGCATGTCAACGATTAGCGATTTTGAATGTGTTTGCGACGATTTTCGATCGCACGTAGGTGTCACACGCAACGACATCGCTAACGTAGCCGGATGTGCGTCACGAATTCCGTGACCCCAATGACATCGCTTTAGCGATGTTGCAGCGTGTAAAGCGGCCTTTACATTGCTCCAGTCATTCCCCAGCAAATCCTATGGGTTTTAAAAAAAAGCTGTGGGCACACTGTTATTTTTTTTTACACGCGGATTTTCCGCTGTGGAATTAATGTGCATGTCACTTCTTTTCCGCAGGTACCTGCGGTTTTTGCCATAGATAATGGTAAAAATCCGCAGGGGCCAACTTGCGGAATATCCGCGGTAAATCCGGGGCAAATCCTCACAAAATCTGCAGCAAACCGCGGTAAAACCGCATGTGAATTTCGTTGCGGTTATGGTGCGGTTTTTTACCACGGGTGCGGGATTCTTTAAGAGGGTTCGTTTTTTTTCTTAAGAAAATTAGACATTCACCTTGATAATTTAACACTAATGTTATTGTTGTACATTCCCATAGCAGTTGGCACATGACCTTACAGCCTATTAGTGACGCAAAAACTATTAGGCTATGTGCGCACGTTGCGTAAAAACATGCAGTTACGCTGCGCTTTGTAGCGCAGCGTAACTGCATGCGTCCAGCGTCCCCTGCACAGTCTATGGAGATTGTGCAGGGGCCGTGCGCACGTGGCGTCTAAGAGCGCAGCGCTTCGGCTACTGCCGAAGCGCTGCGCAAAAAGAAGTGACATGTCACTTCTTTCCTGCGCTTTGCCGGCAGCTCCTGCTCTGTCTATGGCAGGAGCTGCAGGCAGAGCGCATGGAATCGGCGCTCACTACGGATATTTCTGCAGCGATCTAAAGCGCACATGTGCTCTTCAGATCGCTGCAGAAATATCTGCAGGGCTAGTACGCAACGTGCGCACATAGCATTAGACTAGGTGGGGTGCCCAAGATTAAATTTTGTGGCCTGGGTAGGTAAAAACTGTTGCCCTTTTGTTGCTGTGAAAATTTTTTGGGGGAAATGATATTCCTCCTTTTGTTGCTTTTTATATCAGTGTAGGGACTCACAAGACATGAGGACTCTTGACGTTTGGGTTGCGAGCTTGTATATTTTGGCCAAAATATTAACAATACCTCATGTATATTTTATATATATATTTTTCTGCACATATTTTTATACATGATGTAGCCAGGCCCTTTATGTAGGCCTTGTAAACTGGGGTCTCCAATCCTATGTAGTGCACTTATATAGTGCTGGGCAGTCCGCCTAAATCGAATAGTATGGCCCTAACTAATAAGCTATAAGCCAGACACTGTCCACCTACACGTGTGAATGGCGCCCCTTACAATCCTTCTTGTGTGCAATTTTAAACACCAAGCAATCACCTCCTCCATGGAGTGGCAGTGTGTGAGTGCTTGCTCCATCGGTGTTTTGCACCTGTTGCCTCCATCTTTATTGGGGATCTTTGCTGCATCCTGTTAGTGCATTAGAATCTGTGGCCTGAGCAGGTAAGTACTATTGTCCTTTTGTTGCTGTGAAAAATCATTACAGCACATCACAGCATGCTATACATAATTACAAAGGACAGCTTCCAATTAGTGGTATAGCACAATAAATAAATACAGAGATGAAAGTGTTAAAAGTGAAACGCATTAATAAACTGTCAAACTGCATTATTGAGTTGTGTTTCACATGAACAAAGGAGTCATCTCATTCATAATGTACTGACCTCACAAACAAGTAGGAGAGGAAATGTTCACACAGAATCCCATCAGCCCATCGCCCGCAAATCAGCCCCTCGCCCAAAAATCAGCCCCTCAACCTCAAATCAACCCCTCGCCCGCAAATCAGCCCTTTGCCCGCAAATCAGCCCCTCAACCTCAAATCAGCCCCTCATCCGCAAATCAGCCCTTCACATGCAAGTCATCCCTTCACACGCAAGTCAGCCCCTCACACGCAAGTCAGCCCCTCACACGCAAGTCAGCCACTCACACGCAAGTCAGCTCCTCACACGCAAGTCAGCTCCTCACACGCAAATCAGCCCCTCGCAGGCAAATCAGCCCTTCGCAGGCAAATCAGCCCCTTGCCCACAAATCAGCCCTTCTCGCGCAAATCAGCCCTTCTCGCGCAAATCAGCCCTTCTCTCGCAAATCAGCCCTTCTCTCGCAAATCAGCCCTTCTCTCGCAAATCAGCCCTTCTCTCGCAAATCAGCCCTTCTCCTGCAAATCAGCCCTTCTCCCGCAAATCAGCCCCTTGCCTGAAAATCAGCCCTTCACCCGCAATTCAGCCCTTAGCCCACAAATAAGCCCCTCATCAACAAATCAGCCCCTCATCGACAAATCTGCCCTTCACCCGAAAAATCAGCCCCTCATCAACAAATCAGCTCTTCACCCACAAATCAGCCCCTCATCGACAAGTCTGCCCTTCACCTGCAAATCAGGCCTTCACCCGAAAATGAGCCCTTCACCTGCAAATCGGCCCCT
Source organism: Anomaloglossus baeobatrachus (assembly GCF_048569485.1). Lineage (NCBI taxonomy): Eukaryota > Metazoa > Chordata > Amphibia > Anura > Aromobatidae > Anomaloglossus > Anomaloglossus baeobatrachus. The sequence goes on from NC_134355.1 coordinate 361,502,033, forward strand.
CACCCGCAAATCATCCTTTTACCCGCAAGTCAGCCCTTCACCAGCAAATTAAGCCTTCACCCGCAATTCAGCTCCTCACCAGCAAATCAGCCCTTCACCTGCAAATCAGCCCTTCACACGCAAGTCAGCCAGTGTTAATATACTTTACACGGGAGGCTGCTCAATAAAGGGAACACAATAGCAAGGATAGGAATAATAATAGGAATAGTTTTCCACATGCATTTTCTTAACTGCAAATGACTGACCACACACACACACACACACACACACACACACACACACACACACACACAATCTACTGTAGTTCTTTTTCAGTAAGAAAGTTCACTAATCAAAAAATAATACTTGGCCATGCTCAAAATGTTTCAGCAGGTTCTTGATATTTGTATTCCTGGAATGTGAACTTCAGGCACTCAATACAAATATGTATGGAATGTGTCATGTAAAGTAACTTGTAACAATGCTGAGACGTCCCATGGCTGGCAATCTGGAAATCACTATCCAACCTAATCCCGAAAGAAACTTCCAATTTGGATAATCCATCACCAAATTAATAATGAATCCAGATCAAAGCCAATATAACACAGGGCTAATGAATTAGACATGGTAACGGTTTCCTTAGGTCTCGGATTCTGCCAGTCTCCATGTTGTGTACCCAGCATACAACCTATGATCGTTTTGTCTGGACAATGCAGATGACCTGCAAATCGAAACCTAGCACTTGATATAAAAATTCTGATTATAGTCTTGTATTGTCTACAAGGGGAACCATTAGGGAAGGAAGGAGTCTAGAAGTAAAAAGTTGCTGTACTTACATATATGTTTTCTGTAGTCCAATGTGAGGAGTATAACTAAAGGACATCTGCGGCACCCCCTGCACTAATCCTATACAGCTTGGCCAGAGACCCTCTACATTTACATGTCAAAGAAAAGCTTTCCTAAAGGCGTATTGTGTGGGGATGGTTTCCTAAGCAGCCGCCTCGTCAAGGCAGAATTGCTTTTACTCCAGGATAACCTGTAATTTCATTTCCGTCAAGTATGTGATATTGCTGTAATTTACTAATATGTATTTAATCATGGTAAAAGTGAAGAAACATGAGGGATCTTTAGCTGTCTAAACAATGAAGACATAGTAAGGAGAATAGCAGAAATGTCTGGTATATGTAGAGGTCCGGCTCGGACATACCAAATCTTCTTTATGTAATCCATTTCACATATAGTGCATCACAAAGCAAACAGTGAAGGCATGAATAGTGTTTATCGCGTTTCAGGTATACTCATTTTTCATATGTAACTAACAGCGGCTCTATTTGTTCAGAAGAATTTCATTCAATGGGTTACAAAGGAATGTGTATAAAGGTTCATCAATTATAAAACACTAAATTCCCATGTATAAGTCTGGGAAGTGAGAACAATGTGGTGAGCTATGCGGCTGACCTGCAACTAAAAGGTGTAGTTTATTCGAGATTTTTTCTTTTTTGGGGGGGGGGGGTGTTGCAACCAATCTTCATTAAACAATACATCTCTTTGAAGGGGGTCAGGGTTGCTATGCAGACTGATGTGTTTCCATGGTTACAGACTGCAAAAAAAAAGGGAAAAAAAATCCTCTATATTCTCTCTACATATTCTTTCAAACCCACAGACATTACATGGCAAAAATCAAGAAATAAGGGTACTTTCACACTTGCGTTCAGCGCAGTCCGTCACTATGGAGAATAGCGCAGTCCGTTAACGCACTGCGCTATTCTCCATAGACTTGTATGGACAACGCACTGTAATGCAAGTGTCAGCGTTGCATCCGCTGGACGACACAGCGTCGTTATTTTGACACTGCGTCGGGCGGAAGGAACGCAGCATGTAACTTTTTTTGAGCGGCGGAAACCTTTCTTTTTCACTGCGCATGCTCATTTTTTTTTTTTAAATCACAGAAACTTTATTTTGTTTCTCGGTGGCCGAACGTTCAGCTGAGCATGTGAGAGCTCTCAGCTGAGCGCCCGTCCGCCGGCAGGTGAGAGCGCTCAGCTGAACGCCCGGCCGCCGGCACGTGAGAGCGCTCAGCTGAGCGCCCGGCCGCCGGCACGTGAGAGCGCTCAGCTGAGCGCTCGGACGCCGGCATGTGAGAGCGCTCAGCTGAGCGCCCGGCCGTCGGCAGGTGAGAGCGCTCAGCTGAGAGCCCGGCCGGCGGCAGGTGAGAGCGCTCAGCTGAGAGCCCGGCCGGCGGCAGGTGAGAGCGCTCAGCTGAGAGCCCGGCCGCCGGCAGGTGAGAGCGCTCAGCTGAGAGCCCGGCCGCCGGCTATTGAGAGCTCTCAGCTGAGCGCCCAGCCGCAGGGTGACCAAAAAAAAAAAAAAAAGCTTTCCGTTGTTTTGAATGATCCGTTGCATCCATTCTCAGAGTGTTAAAAACACGCAATGTGCTGGATTCCGTCGACGTTCATCGTTTTTATAATGGAAGCCTATGGTGGCGGAATCCGTAGGAATCCGTCATTTGACGGATTCCTCTGACAGATCAGTCTTTACACAACTGCGCATGCTCAGTTGAGTAAATTGCTGAAAAAAAAGCTACAACAGATTCCGTTGTTTTGCAGGATCCGTCGCATCAATTGTGCCATTATATGCAACGCATCCGTTACATCCGTCACACAACACAATGCAACGGATGCCGTTCAACGCAAGTGTGAAAGTAGCCTAAGCCCTTCACTGACCACCAAAAATGCTTTTCTTAATAGAGCAGTACATCCTGATATTTTTGAGGCTCAGCTCAATTTCAATTTTTACTTTTGAGCCCCATTAGCTGAGGCCAGTGATGGACAGCACCAGTCGTGTGCCTATGGCATTTCAGCACTGCAGCCTAGTAAACAAAGAATGTCATTGAGTAACCAAAATAGGACAAAGTGCACACGTGGACAATAATGTGAAATAAGGTCTACCTCAACACTACTACACTTGACCCATCTGGTTCTTGTATAGATTAGAGGTCCCTGCTGCACAGTCGCTAAAAGCGCAGACCGAAACAACCCTAAGGGCTGCTTCTCACTTGCGAGTTTCTCGCAGTAGAGCAATGCGAGAAAATCTCGTATTGGAATCGGACACATGTTAGTGAATGATTCAGCTCTCATCTGCGATTTTTCTCTCAGTCCAGATCGGACTGAGAAAAAAATCGCAGCATGCTGCTTTTTTGCGAGTTTCTACTGCGAGTTTCTCCAATGCAAGTCTATGGGAGCGTGTAAAAAATCGGATGTCACGGGACGGCACTCACACCATCCTAGTGACATCCGATTTTCTAAATACATTTCTCGCATGTTTCCTAAAACACTGGAAACGAGCGATGTCTCCCAATGTCTGTCAATCACTATTCTCTGTCAGTCGGTCTCTCCCTCTCGGTCTCTATTCTCTCTCTGTCGGTCCGTCACTATCTCTGTCCCTCTCTCACAGTCTGTCGGTCATTTTCCCCTCCTCTCTCATACTCAGCGATCCCCGGCGCGGCGCTGCACGGCATTCTCACTGCTGCGGCGGCTTTTACTATTTTGAAAAAGCCGGCCGCTCATTAAACAATCTCGTATTCCCTGCTTTCCCCGCCCACAGGCACCTATGATTGGTTGCAGTGAGACACGCCCCCACGCTGAGTGACAGGTGTCTCACTGCACCCAATCACAGCAGCCGGTGGGCGGGTCTATACTGTGCAGTGAAATAAATAAATAAATAATTTTAAAAAATGGCGTGCGGTCCCCCCCAATTTTAATACCAGCCAGATAAAGCCATACGGCTGAAGGCTGATATTCTCAGGATGGGGAGCTCCACGTTATGGGGAGCCCCCCAGCCTAACAATATCAGCCAGCAGCCGCCCAGAATTGCCGCATACATTATACGCGACAGTTCTGGGACTGTACCCGGCTCTTCCCGATTTGCCCTGGTGCGTTGGCAAATCGGGGTAATAAGGAGTTAATGGCAGCCCATAGCTGCCACTAAATCCTAGATTAATCATGTCAGGCGTCTATGAGACACCCTCCATGATTAATCTGTAAATTACAGTAAATAAACACACACACATGAAAAAATCCTTTATTAGAAATAAAAAACACAAACACATTCCCTCATTACCAATTTAATAAGCCCCAAAAAGCCCTCCATATCCGGCGTAATCCACGGCCCTACAGCGTCGCTTCCAGCATGAAGGTGACAGGAGCTGCAGAAGACACCGCTGCTCCGGTCACCTCCAAGCAGCAACTGAGGTGAGTAGCGCGATCGGCTGAGCTGTCACTAAGGTTACCCGCTGTCACTGTTGGAGGATCCAGCGGTGGCCGCGATTAACCTCAGTGACAGCTCAGCTGATCGCGCGGCTCTCTTCAGTTGCTGCTTGGAGGTGACCGGAGCGGCGGTGTCTTCTGCAGCTCCTGTCACCTTCATGCTGGAAGCGACGCTGGAGGTCCGTGGATTACGCCGGATATGGAGGGCTTTTTGGGGCTTATTAAATTGGTAATGAGGGAATGTGTTTGTGTTTTTTATTTCTAATAAAGGATTTTTTCATGTGTGTGTGTTTATTTACTGTAATTTACAGATTAATCAGAGAGGGTGTCTCATAGACGCCTGACATGATTAATCTAGGATTTAGTGGCAGCTATGGGCTGCCATTAACTCCTTATTACCCCGATTTGCCAACGCACCAGGGCAAATCAGGAAGAGCCGGGTACAGTCCCAGAACTGTCGCATATAATGTATGCGGCAATTCTGGGCGGCTGCTGGCTGATATTGTTAGGCTGGGGGGTTCCCCATAACGTGGAGCTCCCCATCCTGAGAATACCAGCCTTCAGCCGTATGGCTTTATCTGGCTGGTATTAAAATTGGGGGGGACCGCACGCCATTTTTTAAAATTATTTATTTATTTATTTCACTGCACAGTATAGACACGCCCACCGGCTGCTGTGATTGGGTGCAGTGAGACACCTGTCACTCAGCGTGGGGGCGTGTCTCACTGCAACCAATCATAGGCGCCTGTGGGCGGGGAAAGCAGGGAATACGAGATTGTTTAATGAGCGGCCGGCTTTTTCAAAATAGTAAAAGCCGCCGGAGCAGTGTGAACGCCGTGCAGCGCGGCGCCGGGGATCGGTGAGTATGAGAGAGGGCTGCTAACTTCAGTCACTCGGGGGATAAGCGGTCACCGGTGAGTCCTTCACTGGTGACCGCTAATCAGGACGCGGCACAGACAGAGCCGCAGCATGACAATGAAGTCGGGGGAAGTTAACCCGAGTTCATTCTGATTGTGCGGCTCTGTCTGTGTCTGCTGTCATCTGCCATTCAGCTCTGCTACATGGCTGTCTGTGTCTGCTGTCAGCGGCCATGTAGCAGCGTTGAATGGCAGATGACATAGTAAAAAATACGCATGACACACGCATTACACACGCATTACACACGCTAGTAAAATCATTAATTTATTCAGAAATAGCATCGCACTTGCGTTGCACTCGCACCTAACGTGAACTAAAATCAGCCGAGTTTTTTTCAGCCCAGTCGGACCGATTTTACTCGCATAGATGTGTTTCCACCCTAACTCCTTCCTAAGCAGCCAACAAATGTTTTACATACCTTCTTAAGAATCCGGGGAAAGGTGGAGAGTAAAAAATAAGTTAAACCAAAAGTAACAGTCTGCCAGGAGAGAGACTCTTGGCAGACAGGCTGTAATTCCAAGCAGGGACGACTTCAGAAATATCAACATTGGGAAATGTAAGCTTTAAATAGTTGAACCCACCAGGTGACAGGACAGGCTGAATTACATCAATGGAAACACTTCTTTGCAGAAAGGCAATGAACACATAAACAAAGTGTTAAGAACCATCACAGTGACCGAATCTGACTGTGGCTCAGTGGAGAAGGAAACAGACCACAGCACAGGAGGCAGCCGGATCAAATCTGAGGCATGACATAAGAGTTACAACTCCATACTAAATCAGAATAATGCATCAGACTGTAGTGGAGTCACCAACAAAATAAGCCTGTAATTGACTAGCCAGACAAAATATATACTAAAATGGATGAATACCAAAGCCAAAATATACAACTTTGTATTAATCAGATATTTTTTTAGAAAAAAAAAAACACCACCCTATTAAAAAGGAAAAGAACAGCAGTGTGGCGGTCAATGGTGTTTGACCACACTACTCTATTTTTTCCTTTTTAATGAGGTGCTTTTAAATATTTTTACTTAAAATTTTGTGTTAATTCTGATTATAAAAATATGTGTATTTTAAAAATGGTCATTGAGCATGGGAGAAATGGCTCTTAAGCAGCAGGCGATAGCCACAGAAAACATCCTAACCTATAAGTTATTAGTGATCCTATCTGGAGGTTTAGTCTACTTTCACATCAGCGTTTTTTTAACTGCGGCACAAATGGATTTTTTGCCGCAAAGCCGGATCCTTTACAAATACGTTGTCATTTCAATGCATTTGCAATGGAATCACGGCAATATGCGGTCACATGTGGTTGCATGCGGCATATACTGGATCCGGTGAGATGCGGTATTTTATCTTTTTTCAAAAACGCTACTTGTAGCGTTTTTGACCTCTGACAAAATACTGCATGTCACTGCATCCTTCATATTGCGGCGCTACCTGTAAAGCTTTTCAATGAGTCGGATCCTGCTCTACTGGACGTCACCGCATTCTGATAGGCGGATCCTGTTGTCTGTACTGAGCATGCTCAGAAAGTAGTTCCTCCCCTGTGCTTTCTTGATATAGTGGAGCTGCATCGGTTGAAGAAAGAAGACAGAAGAAGACCAGGATCGTGGAAGGGTGAGAAGGAGTAATAAAGATGAAGTCCCTAAGTGTGTCTGTGTATTTATTTGTAATAAAGTGTCAGTGTATTTATTTCTAATAAAATATTTTTTCTCTGTGTGATGTCTTTTGTTTAACCCTTTATTGGAGATTCTTAATGGGTGGGTCAAACTTGACCTGACATTAAGAATCTCGGGTTTGATATCAGCTGGTAAAACAAAAGCTGGTATTAACCCCTTATTACCCAGCGTGGCACGAGGGCCGTTGGAAGAGTTGGAACAGCGCAAGAAGATGGCGCTTCTATGAAAGCGCCATTTTCTTGGGTGGCTGTGGACTGCAATTTGCAGCGGGGGAGGGGAGGGGCAGAAAGCTTGGGCTACCCTGCGCTGGGGGATTTCAATCCCCAGCTGTTTAGTTGTACCTGGCTGGACACAAAAATTGGGCAAAGCTCACGTCCTTTTTTTTTTTTTTTAATTATTTCATGAAATTCATGAAATAATTAAAAAAAGGGCTTCCATATATTTTTGGTTCCCAGTAGTGTTGGTTCCCAACACTATTATCCTATTAGAGGAGCTGTCCATTATCAAGAGAATATTAGTGGAGGAAATGCAATAAAATAAGAACCATGAATTGGTTAAACCTCTGCCACTTTAGAGCCATTATTAGCTGACTTCATTTGACGTAGTATGACGTAGGGGCAGAGACCCTGATTCCAGCAATGTACCACTTACTGGATTGCTTGCAGCAGTTTTTATTAAATCATTATTTTATCTGCTGCAGATCTAGCAGTTCTCTGAATGCTGCGCTCTGTATAACCTTGCCCACACCACTGAGCTTTCTGTGTACACTGTGCATAGGAAGAAAACTGCCAATATTGAGGTGGGGTTATACACAGCTCCTGACTATAGAAGACTACATGGCAGCAGGTTTACTATTCATCTAGTAATAATCTCCTGATGATAAATTAGTGGTGTTATAAAAACTACAGCAAGCAGCCCAGTAAGTCACACAATGCTGGGAACAGGGTTTTGTATTTTCATTTCACTACTTAACATCTGTTCTTTAGAGAGAATGGAACCAGAGAATATACAGAGTTTTTCTTCTTTTTGCAGTTTGTAACCATGGAAACACATTTGTCTGCATAGAAAACATAGCTTCCTTAAAAGAACACAACTTAGTTTTTCTATTTTTCAGTACAGTTGATCGTTCATCTTGTTTCAGCGGGGACAAAGAAGAGACTGCTTTTAGGCACCACTGGCAGCAGATTGGGCTCTGACGAAGCTACAGCCTGATCCTTCTGTCCCCAACATCATCTTTTAGGGAAATATCGGGAGACCTCCATACACATCAGATGGTTGGTCAGTCCTGGCGTATTTGGTGGGTTTAACCGACTTATCTAATATTCATGGGGCCGTAATACTTTCTCACAGCTATGAGTTTACTAGATTTCTATGCAGGAAATCTTGAGAATTCTAAGCTGTAGCAAACCCTCATAGTCCGTCTGATGGCACCTTAGATTCTTGCAAACTCACAACAGCAGTTTCCAGATGTCAACTAAAATGCTCAGGGATCCAAGACACTTTTTTGTGACACAGAACAAAACTAATTACTTCAATAAGGCTGGTTTCACACTACGTCTTTTTAACATGCGTCAGGAACGTTTTTTTGCTGCAAAAGCGGATGCTGCTTTTACAGCAAAAAATGCATGCAAACGCATGTGTTACTTTGCAGGATCCTGTCACTGGATGTTTAGGGGCGGGCATTGGAGTCATGTGATCGGGAGTGATGGGAACTAAACGTGCCAGACTGGGAGCCGGCATCTGACAGCTGCGAGGCTCGTAACCAAGGTAAACATCGGGTATACTTGCTTGGATACCCGATATTTACTTTGGTTACAAGCGTCTGCAGCTGCTAGGAGCCGGGCTCCCTGCACCGTTACAACGTAAACATCGGGTAACTAAGAGAAGTGGTTACCCGATATTTACCTTGGTTACGAGTGTCCGCAGCTCTCAGGTGGGAGAGAGAGACAGGAGAGGGAGGGGGAGAGACAGAGGGAGAGGGAGGAGAGAGAGAGACTGATCACGGAGGCTGGTTTCTGGGCATGCTCAGTAGAGCAAGCAGGATCCTGTCTATCAGCATGCCAGCGTTCACATGCGTTTGCGTGCTGTTTAGTCAGGATCCAGCAATTTGCAGAAGTTGGACGCAGCTCAAAAACGCTACAAGTAGCGTTTTTGAAAGATGTTAAAAAACTGCAAGTCGCTGGATCCTCACTATAACGCACGCAAACGCAGGTGAACGCATGTTAACGCGAGTCCATTGCAAATGCATTGAAATGAAAACGCATTTGCACTGGATCCGTTTCTGCGTTAAAAAAACGTTCAGGACGCATGTTAAAAAGACGTAGTGTGAAAGCAGCCTTACCAAGATCCTTTCATTGTAACAACTGATTCTTTGACCCAATTCAGACATCTGCTTTTCACGTACAAGCACTATCCGTGTTTTTTCACGGATAGAACACGTGCCCAATAAAATCTATAGTGCTATTTACATGTCCCTGTTTTTCTTTGCTCGGTGCATGCACAACCATCTCTCCTTTGGACTGTCCCAGGAACTAAGTACATATTAACAAATAGATCTTGAAAAATAAGTTCCATAATTGTTTGTGTGATTTTTTTTTCTGACTAGAGTTAATCTTATAAATGTGCCTCTAACATGTACTGGATAATGGCTGTTTCTGACCATGCAGGACAATGGTTGGCACATACACTAGCTCCAGGCCAGGGAAGGAATCAAGAGTGTAAAGACAGACATCATGTGATCGTGCCTGCTGCCTTTTGTGAGCTAAAACATATCCATCGTTGTTAAACAATATTTTACCCCTCAGATAAAATATTTTACCTCACAAAAAGAATCTGCTGTGATCTCAAGCTGTCCTGTCTACATGCTTTCCTTTGCTTCCTTCCCTAGCCAGGAGCTGTGGTATGTGCTGGACTTGTTTTTGCACAGTTAGAAACAGCCATTATATTATCAGGGACAGGAAAGCTGGTCTGAGTTTATGAAAAGATGGATGGAGATAAATGCAGAGCAATCCTGGAGGAAAACCTTATAGAAGCTGGAAAACACTTGAGACTGGTGCGTAGGTTCACCTTCCAGCAGGACAACCACCCTAAACATACTGCCAGAGCTACAATGGAACGGAAAATCACGAAAAATAAGGGCTTACTTAAAACTACTACTCCTGATCTGCCCGGTTCTTGTACAGACTAGAAGTCCCATCTGTGCAGTCCCTAACGGCCCCTGCACAGACAAACAGGACAGCGACTGAACCTGAATGAAGCCGCCCAATGGAGAGGGAAATGGACCACAGCACGCGAGGCTGTCGATTCAAATCCGAGGCATGACAGTGGTCGTAAAAAGTATTGACTCGGGGCTGAATATAAATGCACATCATCATTTTAAGATTTTTTAAAATATTTAGAAAACTATGTATCATTGCCTTTACATTTCAGAAATACTTACTACTTTGTGTTGGTGATTCACCTAAAATACAATTCAAGGGGATCTGTCAGCAGGTTTTTTGCTTCCTCAACTGAGAGCAGCATGATGTAGGCAAAGAGATTCTGAATTCAACAATTTATCACTTAGTTTACTGGGTTCTGACACAGTCAGAGCTTTTAGATTGAGCAATATAGCACAGCTCAGAAAGTTGAACCAAAAATGGAGGGCAGAGAGTTATCCCACCCACACCAGGATCTCTAAGTACAAAGTCTGTAGACAGATTAGGTGCTAATCAGAGTGGGAGGGGCGTGATAGGTTTAAGCCCCCGTCACATTGAACGACTTACCAGCGATCCCGAAAACGATGCGACCTGATAAGGATCGCTGGTAAGTCGCTGGGAGGTCGCTGGTGAGATGTCACACAGTCAGATCTTACCAACGACGCAGTAACGATCAGCGACCTGTATTACGATCTCGGCGGGCGTTGGGACTGTGTTAGGACGTCGTTGGTAGGCGTCAAACACAGCGATGCGTCCTGCCCAGCAGAACATCGCCTTTGAAGAAAATTGGTCCCAACCATTCAGCAACCACTAGCAATCTCACAGCAGGGGCCTGATCGCTGGTAGGTGTCACACATAACGAGATCGCTGCTACGTCACAGAAACGGTGACGCAACAACGATCTTGTTAGCTATCTCATTGTGTGTGACGGGGCCTTTAGTGTAGTCCAGGCAATGATAATCCCAGGTGATAAAACCTGTGACTATAAACAACAGCACAGAAGGGTAATAAATGACATCACTGAACTCTGTGTCTCAGCCTCTATCTCCTGGTGTCTGCAGATTACATAGCAAAAATCCGCTAACAGATTCCCTTTAAGTTTGTAGGTGTAACATGGAAAAAATGTGGCAAAGTTCACAGGGTATGAATACTTTTTCAGAGCAATTTAGTAGGAGCACATTTATAAAATGATCACTTTTACCATATCTTTGTTTTCTATACTCCAATGTCCCTCATAATTAGCATGGTGTTTTGCCTGTTAAGATGTTTAGAACATTGTTCTTGCATGTTCAATAGCTGTGTAATTTAGGAGACACATGCACTGACTGTCTGTGTGGTAAGATTTATTAGTGCTTTTCAGAGTTTTTTTAACTGCCTATTTGGCCTCTGTAACAGGAATGCATTACACAAGCTGTTAGGAAAAATCGCAAAAGACCAGAAAACGCTCAGTAACAAAGCCATAGGCGAATAATAACTAAGCGCCTGTGAAAACGTTCCGTAACAAAACCATAGGTGATTAATAACTAAATGCCTGTGAAAGCGCTCAGTAACAAAAACAATAGGTGCTTAGTAACTAAGCGCCTGTGAAAACGTTCAGTAACAAAACTATAGGCGAATAATAACCATAATAACCACGCTTATGAAAACGCTCAGTAATAAAGCCATAAGTGATTACTAACTTACCGCTTGTGAAAACGCTCAGTAACAAAGCCATAGGTGATTACTAACTTACCGCTTGTAAAAACGCTCAGTAACAAAGCTATAGGTGATTACTAAGCGCTTGTGAAAATGCTCAGTAACAAAGCAATAGGTGATTAATAACTAATTGCCTGTGAAAACACTCAGTGACAAATCCATAGGTGATTACTAACTAAGCGCTTATGAAAATGCTCAGTAACAACGCCATAGGTAAATAATAACTAAGCGCCTGTGAAAACGCTCAGTAACAAAGCCATAGGTTATTAATAACTAAGCGTTTGTGAAAATGCTCAGTAACAAAGCCATAGCCGAATAATAACTAAGCGCCTGTGAAAACGCTCAGTAACAAAGCCATAGGTGATTAATAACTAAGCGCTTGTGAAAATGCTCAGTAACTAAGCCATAGGCAATAAATAACTAAGCGCTTGTGAAAACGCTCAGTATCAAAGCCATAGGTGATTAATAACTAATTGCCTGTGAAAACGCTCAGTAACAAAGCCATATGTGATTACTAACTAAGCGCTTGTGAAAATGCTCAGTAACAAATCCATAGGCGATAAATAAACGCTTGTGAAAACGCTCAGTAACAAAGCAAAAGGCGATTACTAACTAAGCGCTTGTGATGTATAGCTTCATCTCTCCATGCAAGTTGGGATATACAGTGGATGACATTCCAAATATTTTTGCTCATGAAGACCCTGGAGACATGGAAGATTCTAAGTAGCATAGATCTTGCATAGTCATTGCATAAAATCATTTGCGTACCAACTTTACTTTTTCCCTCATATATTCTTGAATACAAAATGATAGAGGTCGTAAGAACAAGCCTATGAATGTCTAGCGTGCTGGCACCAGAAGAAGACTGTACAGTGTGTAACTTGGACTTAATCCCATCCTGTAAGATAATTCAATTTGAGAAATAGTTTCCTCGGCACCAAAGCAGCTCCCTCCGATGTGCAGTGTGGCATTCCCGAGTCCCGGCCATGTCCTCTGCTGTCATCTCTCCATACTTTACTACTGTAGGACCTTTGTTCAAACAGCACATGCACCCCTAGGCAGCTAAGCTCTGATTTCAAGTTTTCAATTAAAAAAAGAAAAATTGCTTAATAACGTTATGTTTTGTGAAGTAAGTGAGGATTAGGTTTCACAGAGCAAATCTGGATTTGCTCTTCAGAAATACCTTCGTTTTAACCTCTGTGTTTCTGGGGGAAAAGTTAAAAGTAGCCATTCTTAAATAGAATCATGAAAAGAGGCATACGACATGGCATGATGTACAGTGTATTGTGCGATATACGCCTCTTAGGCTGGAAACACACTTATGCGTGTAAAATCGGTCCGAGTAGCATGATAAAAACTCGGCCGATTTTAGTTCACTTTATGATCATTGTGCAATGCAACTGCACTGCGATCCTGAGATTTTTCTCATGATTGCAGAGTGTGTGTAATGCGTGTTTGATGCTTATGGGATCCGGTTTTTTTTCTCAGCAGCTGTCATCTGCCAATCAGCTTTGCTACATGGCCGCTGACAGCAGACACAGACAGAGCCATGTAGCAGAGCTGAATGGCCGCTGACAGCAGACACAGACAGAGCCGCACGATCAGAATGAAGTCGGATGAACTTTACCAGACTTCATTGTCATCCCGCGGCTCTGTCTGTGTGGCATGGCCTGATTTTCGGTCACCGGTGATGGTCTCACCGGTGACCGCAAATCCCCTGAGTGACCGCAGTGAGCCGCGCTATCAGCGGTGCCGTCACTGAGGTTACCCGAGGCCACAGCAGAAGTCCTCCCGCTGAGATCTGTGGCCGCGGGTAACCTGAGTGACGTCATCGCTGATAGCGCGACTCACTTCAGTCGCTGCGGGGAGCTCACAGAGAGCGGTCGTGCTCTGTGACCGCTCTCTGTCAGCTTCTGATGTTGCAGATCTGACAGCGTCGTGGGACCTCTGTGGATTACGTCGGACATGGAAGGGTATTTGGGGACTTGAATAAAGTGGTGAAAGAGGTTTTGTTTTTTTTTTGTTATTTATTTCAAATAAAGAATTTTGTGGTGTATGTCTTCATTTTCTTAATCTTACAGGTTAATCATGGAAGGTATCTCGGGGAGACGCCTGCCATGATTAATCTAGGACTTAGTGGCAGCTATGGGCTGCCATTAACTCCTTATTACCTCGATTGCCACCACATCAGGGCAATTCGGGATGGCCGGGTACCGTCCCGGGACAGTCGCATCTAATGGATGCAGCTATTCCGGGCGGCTGCTGGCTGATATTGTTAGGGTGGCTTTAGCCTGGCTTGTATTAAAATTGGGGGAACCACACGTCGTTTTTTTGTAATTATTTATTTATTTTACTGCATGATATAGACCCACCCACCGGCAGCTGTGATTGGTTGCAGTGAGACAGCTGTCACTCATCGTAGGGCCGTGCCTGACTGCAACCAATCATAGGCGCCGGTGGGCGGGTAAAGCAGGGAATACGAGATTGAATAATGAGCGGCCGGCTTTTTTAAAAGAGGAGAAGCCGCCGGAGCAGTGTGAACGCCGTGCAGCGCCGCGCCGGTGATCGGGGATCGTCGAGTATGAGAGAGGGGGGAAAGGAATAGACCAACATGGACAGAGAGAGAGAGAGAGAGAGACCGACAGAAAGAGAGACCGACCGACAGACCGACCGACAGAGAGAGAATAGAGACCAAGAGGGAGAGACCGACTGACAGAGATATAGATTGACCGACATTGTGAGACCTCAATCATTTACTGTGTTTTGTGAAACAAGCGAAAAATGTAATTAGAAAAACGAATGTCACTAGGATGGTGTGAGTGCCGGTCCGTGTGACATCCGTTTATTTACCCGCTCCCATAGAGTTGCATTGGAGAGACTCAAGCGAGAAACTCTCCAAAACGCACCATGCTGCGATTTTTTTTCTCAGTCCGATTTGGACTGAGAAAAAAAATAGCAGATGGGAGCTGCCTCATTGATTAACATGGGTCCGAGTGCAATGCGAGAATTTCTCGCATTGCACTACTGCGAGAAAATCGCAAGTGAGAAGCCAGCCTTAGAAGGAGTATCACTACTGAGAAAGTACTGGATGATGTGTGGCAACTGGCAAGCAGTACAGATCAGTAGGCAAAGTGTGGGTCACCCATACTGTATTGCACAGTCCAGGTTTACATTGTGCCCAGTTTTTACCATTTTCTTGCATGTAGACAGCAATATAATCTGTGCAGGAATCCTTTCCAGTTGTCTTGACTATGTGCAGAAATTTCTGAGGTTTTCCTCAGTGAGAAAAAAAAAAGACAGTCAACAAAATCAACCACAGAACAAAGTAAAAATAAATGTAGGTTCTAGAATGTGCCAATGCCAATCAGAATGAATCATCCATTGGATCTGTTTCTGTCTGATGCACATCTTTATTATAAAACAATTCCATTGTAAGGGGTTCTCCAGGAGATTACTGAAATTTATGAATGAATGAATGAATGAATATATATATATATATATATATATATATATATATATATATATATATATATAGTACAGACCAAAAGTTTGGACACACCTTCTCATTTCTAGAATAACTGTTAAGAGGAGACTTTGTGCAGTAGCCTTTCATGGTAAAATAGCTGCTAGGAAACCACTGCTAAGGACAGGCAACAAGCAGGTAAGACTTGTTTGGGCTAAAGAACACAAGGAATGGACATTAGACCAGTGGAAACCTGTGGTTTGGTCTGATGAGTCCAAATTTGAGATCTTTGGATCCAACCACCGTGTCTTTGTAGAAAAGGTAAACGGATGGACTCTACATGCCTGGTTCCCACCGTGAAGCATGGAGGAAGGGGTGTGATGGTGTGGGGGTGCTTTGCTGGTGACACTGTTGGGGATTTATTCAAAATTGAAGGCATACTGAACCAGAATGGCTACCACAGCATCTTGCAGCGGTGTTTAGTTGAACCATCATTTATTTTTTAACAGGACAATGACCCCAAACACACCTCCAAGCTGTGTAAGGGCTATTTGACTAAGAAGGAGAGTGATGGGGTGCTACGCCAGATGACCTGGCCTCCACAGTAACCAGACCTGAACCCAATCGAGATGGTTTGGGGTGAGCTGGATGCAGAGTGAAGGCAAAAGGGTGAACAAGTGCTAAGCATCTCTGGGAACTCCTTCAAGACTGTTGGAAAACCATTTCTGGTGACTACCTCTTGAAGCTCATCAAGAGAATGCCAAGAGTGTGCAAAGCAGTAATGAAAGCAAAAGGTGGCTATTTTGAAGAACCTAGAATATAAGACATATTTTCAGTTGTTTCACACTGTAAGTATTTCATTCCACATGTGTTAATTCATAGTTTTGATGCCTTTAATGAGAATCTACAATTTTCAGAGTCCTGAAAATACAGAAAACTCTTTGAATGAGAAGGTGTGTCCAAACGTTTAGTCTGTACTATATATATATATATATATATATATATATATATATATATATATATATATATATATATAATGTGTGTGTGTGTATATATATATATATATATATATATATATATATATAGTATATACATACATTCAGTATATATACTTTTAACTATTTATGTTGCACTTTTTTCAAAATGGCTGCCATCTCATCACTCAAGACAAAACCTATTCTAACCACACTGCAGGACAGATTGTGTGAGTTCAGAGAGCTCTTCTGCCCCATAACTAGAGACATTGTATATCAAAACAGAGATAACATTTCAGCTGAAGCACAGGCAGCAAGGTTAGAATATTATACTGAAGGAGGATAAAGGGACAATATGAAAGCTTTCAGAGCTGTTGTTCTCTAGTAATGTATATGAGTAGCAGCACTTACACTCTGTTAGAAAACAACCTTCTTCCACAGCCTACATCTTGTCCCTTTGCCTCTATCCTTATAACTTGTGACATAGCTGCCTGTGCCTCAGCCGAGGCAGGAAAGCTTTTTCTACTCACATAATTCGTCCTGCTGTGTTCTGTTTTGTTCATTAATGTGATAGTAGTCATTTTAAAAATCTTATACCTGCCCCCTAGACTAGAGTAAATAAATAAAAGAATTTAAATAACAATTAATGCTTTTAGGCAAAAAGACTTGCAGGCCTCCCGTCCAGCGGCAAGAGATTACTAACCTGGTCGATGGACCAGAGTCCTGCCATCTTTAGAATATTAATTTATTGAACTTTAGACAAGTTTAGAAATGTCAATAACAAAAATATTTTATAGTTTTCAAACTAAGGTCCCGATTTATAAAGATTAATTTAAAAAACTTTTAAACAGTGATGCTTCTATTTTACTACAGAAGATTTGTTATTAAATCATGGGTTATTTATGAAAGAGTCAGAGCTGTAGTCAAATTCAGACTGTGGATAACTCAGAACCTTGGCTAATGTATTAGTACAACTTTACTCAGAATTGTCTGATGTTAAAGAGAACCTGTCAGTAGGATTTAGCAGTATAAAAGTAAATACATGGCCATAATGGCACTGTGATGCTGATCTAACTGGATAACTGCAGTGAAGGAAACTGATCCTTGATTGTTGAATAATATTCCTCTAAAGTATTCATGATGACGTCATCCTTCCGTCGGGGCCTTCTGTTTTTTCTATAAGTCACTGAACTGCCTCCCTTTTGAAATTCTACTCCGCCGCCACGACTGCGGTGAGCAGCGCATGCGCAACGTGATTCTGTGGGTGCTCTGCAAGACTTCAATAAAATGGTGCTGGATGCGATGCATGTGCAGACCAAAATTTCACCTCAATGACCTTTTCATTAAGCCAAAATCTCGATCTGCATCAGCCACCATTTCCCTGAAGACAGTCTGCAGAATCACACTACACACAGTCTTCAGTAAAATGACACCATGGCAGCACATGCGCAGATTGAGAATTGAAGAAGAGGTAATTGAGCTGACATGTCAGTCTGTGCATGTACTGCACCCGGCACCATTTTATTGAAGTCTTGCAGAGCACCCACAGAATCACGCTGCGCACACGCTGCTCACCACAGTTGTGGCGGCGGAGCAGAATTTCAAAAGGGATATTGAATACCTGCAAACTGCCTGTAGAATCATAGTGCGCATGAGCGACCCACCGCAACTGTGGCGGTGGTGCGGAACTTCAAAAAGGAGGCAGCTCACAGAATAATCATTGACCTGTGTCACGCTCCCCGGCTCCCCGGCCATGCTCTCCGGCTCCCCTGCCTCGCTTCCCGGCTCCCCTGCCACGCTCCCCGGCTCCCCTGCCTCGCTTCCCGGCTCCTCTGCCAGGCGTCCCCCGCTCCACAGCCTCCATGCCCCATCACCTGCGGTCCCCAGGCAGCCTGGTCCCCGCTCCCGGCGCCCGTCGGCGGCTCTGCTCCAGCCCGGCTCTCCT